>NC_084631.1:9493674-9573674 GCF_033978795.1 Nerophis ophidion | reverse complement strand
GGTGAGTACACAGGAGGTGACTACACAGACACACAGGTGAGTACACAGGAGGTGACTACACAGACACACAGGTGAGTGCACAGAGGTGACTACACAGACACACAGGTGAGTGCACAGAGGTGACTACACAGACACACAGGTGAGTGCACAGAGGTGACTACACAGACACACAGGTGAATACACAGAGGTGACTACACACACACACACAGGTGAGTACACAGACACACAGGTGACTACACAGAGGTGACTACACAGACACACAGGTGACTACACAGAAGTGACTACACAGACACACAGGTGAGTACACAGAGGTGACTACACAGACACAGGTGAGTACACAGACACACAGGTGACTACACAGACACACAGGTGAGTACACAGAGGTGACTACACAGACACAAAAGTGACTACACAGACACATAGGTGAGTACACAGAGGTGACTACACAGACACACAGGTGAGTACACAGAGGTGACTACACAGACACACAGGTGAGTACACAGAAGTGACTACACAGAGGTGACTACACAGACACAGGTGAGTGCACAGAGGTGACTACACAGACACACAGATGAGTACACAGAAGTGACTACACAGACACAGGTGAGTGCACAGAAGGTGAGTACACAGACACACAGGCGAGTACACAGGATGTGAGTACACAGACACACAGGCGAGTACACAGGATGTGACTACACAGACACACAGGTGAGTACACAGAGGTGACTACACAGACACACAGGTGAGTGCACAGAGGTGACTACACAGACACACAGATGAGTACACAGAAGTGACTACACAGACACAGGTGAGTGCACAGAAGGTGAGTACACAGACACACAGGCGAGTACACAGGATGTGAGTACACAGACACACAGGCGAGTACACAGGATGTGACTACACAGACACACAGGTGAGTACACAGAGGTGACTACACAGACACACAGGTGAGTACACAGGAGGTGACTACACAGACACACAGGTGAGTACACAGGAGGTGACTACACAGACACACAGGTGAGTACACAGACACACAGGTGAGTACACAGGAGGTGACTACACAGACACACAGGTGAGTACACAGGAGGTGACTACACAGACACACAGGTGAGTGCACAGAGGTGACTACACAGACACACAGGTGAGTGCACAGAGGTGACTACACAGACACACAGGTGAGTGCACAGAGGTGACTACACAGACACACAGGTGAATACACAGAGGTGACTACACACACACACAGGTGAGTACACAGACACACAGGTGACTACACAGAGGTGACTACACAGACACACAGGTGACTACACAGAAGTGACTACACAGACACACAGGTGACTACACAGACACACAGGTGAGTACACAGAGGTGACTACACAGACACAAAAGTGACTACACAGACACATAGGTGAGTACACAGAGGTGACTACACAGACACACAGGTGAGTACACAGAGGTGACTACACAGACACACAGGTGAGTACACAGAAGTGACTACACAGAGGTGACTACACAGACACAGGTGAGTGCACAGAGGTGACTACACAGACACACAGATGAGTACACAGAGGTGACTACACAGACACACAGATGAGTACACAGAAGTTGAGTACACAGACACACAGGCGAGTACACAGGATGTGACTACACAGACACACAGGTGAGTACACAGGAGGTGACTACACAGACACACAGGTGAGTACACAGGAGGTGACTACACAGACACACAGGTGAGTACACAGGAGGTGACTAGACAGACACAAAAGTGACTACACAGACACATAGGTGAGTACACAGAGGTGACTACACAGACACACAGGTGAGTACACAGAGGTGACTACACAGACACACAGGTGAGTACACAGAAGTGACTACACAGAGGTGACTACACAGACACAGGTGAGTGCACAGAGGTGACTACACAGACACAGGTGAGTGCACAGAGGTGACTACACAGACACACAGATGAGTACACAGAAGTGACTACACAGACACAGGTGAGTGCACAGAAGGTGAGTACACAGACACACAGGTGAGTGCACAGGAGGTGAGTACACAGACACACAGGCGAGTACACAGGATGTGAGTACACAGACACACAGGTGAGTACACAGAGGTGACTACACAGACACACAGGTGAGTACACAGAGGTGACTACACAGACACACAGGTGAGTACACAGAGGTGACTACACAGACACAGGTGAGTACACAGGAGGTGACTACACAGACACACAGGTGAGTACACAGGAGGTGACTACACAGACACACAGGTGAGTACACAGGAGGTGACTACACAGACACACAGGTGAGTACACAGGAGGTGACTACACAGACACACAGGTGAGTGCACAGGAGGTGACTACACAGACACACAGGTGAGTGCACAGGAGGTGACTACACAGACACACAGGTGAGTGCACAGAGGTGACTACACAGACACACAGGTGAGTGCACAGAGGTGACTACACAGACACACAGGTGAGTGCACAGAGGTGACTACACAGACACACAGGTGAGTGCACAGAGGTGACTACACAGACACACAGGTGAGTGCACAGAGGTGACTACACAGACACACAGGTGAGTGCACAGAGGTGACTACACAGACACACAGGTGAGTACACAGAGGTGACTACACAGACACACAGGTGAGTACACAGAGGTGACTACACACACACACACACAGGTGAGTACACAGACACACAGGTGACTACACAGAGGTGACTACACAGACACACAGGTGAGTACACAGAGGTGACTACACACACACACACACAGGTGAGTACACAGACACACAGGTGACTACACAGAGGTGACTACACAGACACAGGTGAGTACACAGACACACAGGTGACTACACAGAGGTGACTACACAGACACACAGGTGAGTACACAGAGGTGACTACACAGACACACAGGTGAGTGCACAGAGGTGACTACACAGACACACAGGTGAGTACACAGAGGTGACTACACAGACACAGGTGAGTACACAGACACACAGGTGACTACACAGAGGTGACTACACAGACACACAGGTGAGTACACAGAGGTGACTACACAGACACACAGGTGAGTGCACAGAGGTGACTACACAGACACACAGGTGAGTGCACAGAGGTGACTACACAGACACACAGGTGAGTGCACAGAGGTGACTACACAGACACACAGGTGAGTGCACAGAGGTGACTACACAGACACACAGGTGAGTACACAGAGGTGACTACACAGACACACAGGTGAGTACACAGAGGTGACTACACACACACACAGGTGACTACACAGACACACAGGTGACTACACAGAGGTGACTACACAGACACACAGGTGACTACACAGACACACAGGTGACTACACAGAAGTGACTACACAGACACAGGTGAGTACACAGACACACAGGTGACTACACAGACACACAGGTGAGTACACAGAAGTGACTACACAGGTGACTACACAGACACACAGGTGACTACACAGAGGTGACTACACAGACACAAAAGTGACTACACAGACACACAGGTGACTACACAGACACATAGGTGAGTACACAGAAGTGACTACACAGACACACAGGTGACTACACAGACACACAGGTGATTACACAGAGGTGACTACAAAGGTGCAGACACAGCTGACTACACAGACACACAGGTGAGTACACAGACACACAGGTGATTACACAGAGGTGACTACAAAGGTGCAGACACAGCTGACTACACAGACACACAGGTGAGTACACAGAGGTGACTACAAAGGTGCAGACACAGCTGACTACACAGGCGACTACACAGACACACCGATGACTACGCAGGCGACATAGGCGACTAAACAGACACACCGGTGACTACGCAGGCAAAACAAGCCACACAAGCGACATAGGTGACTACACAGACACACAGGCGACGATACAGACACAGGTGACTACACGCAGGCAACGACACAGAGGTAAGTAGACAGGTAACTACACAGACACAAAGTTGACAACACAGACATAGAGGTGACTACACAGGCGGCGACACAGGGAACTACGCAGACAGAGCTGACTACACAGGCGACTAAACAGACACACAGGCAAAAACACAGACAGAGGTGACTACACAGACAGAGGTGACTATGCAGGCTACTAAACAGACACACGGTACTACACAGACACAGGCGTGACTACGCAGGCGACACAGGTGACTAAACAGACACACCGGTGACTACACAGGCAAAACAAGCTACACAGATGACACAAGCGACATAGGTGACAACACAGACCCACAGGTGACGATACAGACACAGGTGAATACACGCAGGCAACAACACAGAGGTGAGTAGACAGGTGACTACACAGGCGGAGACGCAGGGGACTACGCAGACAGACCTGACTACAGAGGCGACTAAACAGACACAGGTGACTACACAGACACAGGTGACTACACAGACACAGAGGTGACTACGCAGGCGACTAAACAGACACACAGGCGACTACAGACACAGGCGTGACTACACAGGTGACTAAACAGACACAACAGTGAAACCTACACAGATGACACGAGTGACAGGTGACACAAATGACTAGGCTCAAATGCCTAAACGGGTGACACAAGCAACATGCAAGCGCGACACACAGGCAATGCACAGGTGGCACAAGTGGCATGTGATGGCGCGACACACAAAAGCCACAGAACAAGTGACACGAGCCACACAGGTGAGACAAGCGACATGTGCTAGACACACAAGTGACACAACATGCAAGAGTGCCACAAGCAAAAAAAACAGGTAACAGCAAGCGACACGGACATGTCAAGAGTGATAAGCAACACAGGCGACAAGTGATATGTGCGATACACAGGTGACACAAGGGACATGCAGCCGCGACACAGGTGAGACACGGGCAACACACACACACACACACAACAAGTGACACATATGACAAAACAAGTGACACAAACAACGTCGAGGCGCAACACGGGTGACACAAGCGACACACGTAACAAGCGACAAACATGCACGACACAGGTGACACGTAGGTAAAACAAGTAACAAGCGACACACTGACGCAACAAAACAGGTGACAAGGACAGAATTCTGTGGAACTGACCTAAAATGACAGGTGTGGCAGCAATCACAGAACAGCGCAATGTGTAGACCAGCCGCAAGGGGGCGCCAACCAGCGGGGGGGCGTCAAACGGCAAGAACACAAACCCTCCCCAGATGAGGAAGGGGAAGAAAATTGCGGAGGTCATCAAAGACACGCCCACTTTCCAGATATCCCTACTGGGACAGCCCCGCCCATCTGAGACAGACAAACCCATGGTCGGTAAAGCTCCACCCACCAATGACCAAAATGGAGGACAGGTGTATTTACCTGTGGGTTGGGGCGTGTCCTCAGGACCCTCATACCCCTTCCCCCACAATGCTTCACTTCGTCTGGATGGGGACAGCGGCCTGGTCGCTGCAAAGTGGAACACCTGGGCGGCCTTTTCCGGCAGGAAGTTGCCTTCAGGCTCCTCCCTCTCGCCGCTCTTCTTTTCTTTGGCCGACACACAACTGCTGCTGTCCTCGGTCTGGATGTCCTGTTGCATGCTGGGAGTCTCCATTTTGGGGGGGGGGGGACGCACACCTGTTGTTTGAATTTGGTTCACTTTCGTCAATACTTTGAAAGAAAAAAAATAACAGCACCACCTGACATGTTGTGATCGTTGAAAAGTAATCACGTAGCACGGCCATAAAAGACGATAATAATATTAGCTAAATGACAGTTTATGCCAGGGGTCACCAACGAGGTGCCCGCAGGCACCAGGTAGCCCGTAAGGACCAGATGAGTCGCCCGCTGGCCTGTTCTAAAAATAGCTCAAATAGCAGCACTTACCAGTGAGCTGCCTCTATTTTTCAAATCGTATTTATTTACTAGCAAGCTGGTCTCACTTTGCTCAACATTTTTATTTCTAAGAGAGACAAAACTCGAATAGAATTTTAAAGAGCCAAGAAAATATTTTAAAGACTTGGTCTTCGCTTGTTTAAATTATTTCATTTTTTTTTACTTTGCTTCTTATAACTTTCAGAAAGACAATTTTAGAAAAAAAATACAACCTTAAAAATGATTTTAGGATTTTTAAAACACATATTCCTTTTTACTAGGGGTGTGGGAAAAAAATCGATCGAATACGTCGTGCAATTCAGAATCCATTCTCATTTTTTTTCAATCCATTTTTTTTTCTTTATCAATCCAACAAAACAATACACAGCAATACCATAACAATGCAATCCAATTCCAAAACCAAACCTGACCCAGCAACACCCAAAACTGCAATAAACAGAGCAATTGAGAGGAGACACAAACACGACACAGAACAAACCAAAAGTAGTGAAACAAAAATGAATATTATCAACAACAGTATCAATATTAGTTATAATTTCAGCATAGCAGTGATTAAAAATCCATCGTTGACATTATCATTAGACTTTTATAAAAATAAATAAAAAAAGAACAATAGTGTCACAGTGGCTTACACTTGCATCGCATCTCATAAGCTTGACAACACACTGTGTCCAATGTTTTTACAAAGATAAAATAAGTCATATTTTTGGTTCGTTTAATAGTTAAAACAAATTTACATTATTGCAATCAGTTGATAAAACATTGTCCTTTAAAATTATAAAAGCTTTTTTTTTTTTTTTAAATGTACTACTCTGCTTGCATGTCAGCAGACTGGGGTAGATCCTGCTGAAATTTTATGTATTGAATGAATACAGAATCGTTTTGAATCGGAAAAATATCGTTTTTGAATCGAGAATCGAAATGAAAAAAAAAAAAAAAAAAAAATCGTATATTATCGAATCGTGACCCCAAGAAACGATATTGAATCGAATCGTGGGACACCCAAAGATTCGCAGCCCTACTTTTTACCTATTAAATTCCTTCCTCTTCTTTCCTGACAATTTAAATCAATGTTCAAGTAAATTAATTTTTTTTATTGAAAAGAATAATAAATACATTTTAATTTAATTCTTCATTTTAGCTTCTGTTTTTTCAACGAAGAATATTTGTCAAATATTTCTTCAAACTTATGATTAAAATTCAAAAAAATTATTCTGGCAAATTTAGAAAATCTTTAGAATCAAATTTAAATGTTATTTCAAAGTCTTTTGAATTTCTTTTAAAATTTTTGTTCTGGAAAATCTAGAAGAAATAATGATTTGTCTTTGTTAGAAATACAGCTTGGTCCAATTTGTTATATATTCTAACAAAATGCAGATTGGATTTTAACCTATTTAAAACAAGTCATCAAAATACTCAAATTAATCTTAAAGGCCTACTGAAACCCACTACTACCGACCACGCAGTCTGATAGTTTATATATCAATGATGAAATATTAACATTGCAACACATGCCAATACGGCCTTTTTAGTTTACTAAATTACAATTTTAAATTTCCCGCGGAGTTTCTTGTTGAAAACGTCGCGGAATGATGACGCGTGTTTGTGACGTCTCTGGTTGTAGCGGACATATTATTCCAGCACCACTTACGGCTAAAAGTCGTCTCTTTTCATCGCATAATTACAAAGTAATTTGGACATCTGTGTTGCTGAATCTTTTGCAATGTGTTCAATTAATAATGGAGACTATAAAGAAGAATGCTGTTGGTGGAAAGCGGTGGATTGCAGCTGCCTTTAGCACCGAAACACAGCCTGTGTTTCTTTGTTTGTTGTGAAGCTTTAACACAGAGCGGTCAAGCGAACATGTTTCTCTACGCCAACCAGCAAGTTTTTGGATGGGAAAATTGTAATATTAAGTCGGCTCTTACCGGAGACTTCAGTGGCTTATGCGACTTCCTCCTGCAGGTCAAAAAGGCAGCTGTGATCTTGGCTCCTCCATTGGCTTCTCTGAGAGACACTGGCGTTCACCGCAGCCCTCCGACTTTCAGGTATGACTTTACAATCTCACTAAAACACTATTAACACAATGAGCAGATAAGGGATTTTCCAGAATCATCCTAGTAAATGTGTCTAATTACATCTGAAACGGTCCCACTGCCACCGCTTTTTTTTTGTGTGTGCCTCACTCTAACTTTGCTCACCCACGAATATTTCATCCTCGCTCAAATTAATGGGGAAATTGTCGCTTTCTCGGTCCGAATAGCTCTTACTGCTGGTGGCTCACATTATAAACAATGTGAGGAGCCCGCACACCGGTGATGTCACGTGCACATAGTCTGCTACTTCCGGTAAAGGCAAGGCTTTTTTACTAGCGACCAAAAGTTGCGAACTATATTGTCGATGTTCTCTACTAAATCCTTTCAGCAAAAATATGGCAATATCGCGAAATGATCAAGTATGACACATAGAATGGACCTGCTATCCCTGTTTAAATACAATTTCATTTCAGTAGGCCTTTAATCAGGAAAAATTACTAAAAATGTTCCATAAATTATTTTTTTTATTTTTTCAAAAAGATTCGAATTAGCTAGTTTTTATCTTCTTTTTTTTTGGTTGAATTTTGAATTTTATAGAGTCGAAATTAAAGATAAACAATGTTTCAAAATTTAATTTTCTTTTTTTTTCCTGTTTTCTCCTCTTTTAAACTGTTCAATTAAGTGTTTTTTTTTCATCAATTATTCTCTACAAAAAAACTTCCGTAAAAGGAAAAAAAAATGTACGACGGAATGACAGACAGAAATACCCGTTTTTTTATATATACCGTATTTCCTTGAATTGCCGCAGGGCATATAGTATGCGCCTGCCTTGAATTACTGCCGGGTCAAACTTGCTTAGCAAAATAATTCGCACATGCTTAGTATTACCTCCTGGTCAAACTCGTGACGTCATGAGTGACACTTCCCCTGTCATCATTTTCAAAATGGAGGAGGCTGATTTCAATACCGGTAATTTGAAATTGCAAATTAAGAGCTATTCAGTAGGATTTGAGGTCCAAGTTTACATCTCAGTCAAATTTTTACCGCATGCCTTTGGTAAGTGCCGGAGTGAGAAGAGGTTTTAAAATCATTAGCGCATGCTTACTTTTACCACATGCCTTTGATAAGCGCAGGAGTGAGAAGAGGTTTTAAATTAATTAGCGCCCCGGTGGCAATTCAAGGAAATACGGTATATATATTTATTTATTTAAGATACATTGAGCAAATTGGCTATTTCTGGCTTTTCATTTAAGTGTGTATCAAACTGGTAGCCCTTGGCATTAATCAGTACCCAAGAAGTAGCTCTTGGTTTCAAAAAGGTTGGTGACCCCTGGTTTATTCTATGCGAACGTGTGCTAAACTTGCTCAAACATTGTCCGAATAAAAACTAACCTCTCAAGTTGTTCTCCTTGTGTCGCGTTGTTGTTGTTGTTCAGGTGTGGTCACAGGTAAAAATTCCTCTTAGGGGAAGTCCTTATAGCGTGTGCTCGAGAGGAAGAATTAAATCTATTCTTTTTCAAGACACGTCCTTTTGACAGCACTTAATGTTGACATTAATACAACCCATTTCGTGTTTTTTTTTTTAATTTAACAACAACTTCAAAACGCAACCGATGCCTTTGTGACGTCACACTGTGCGGCACATGATGAAACAAATGAGCAAGTGTCATATTTCCAGCGTCGTTCCTCATGTCAACGACTTCTGACATTTCTAACTTCTGATGGTGTTGCGGGACTAAAACGCCAGACTTTTATATAATGAGTGCATAAATAATATATTCATACAACATACTACTTCTCTATGAAATAGTTGTGTACATTTGTCTCTCCTTAAATCAGCGGCGCACACCGGGCGGGCGGTGTCGGTAAGGCGGGTTCCACGTCAGCAAGTGCCGCGCAGTCAGATTTGTTGCCGCGTTTGTCAACCACGTGACTTTTCGCGGCATTCTGAATGGCCGTTGCGCGTCACGTGGCCGCCTGATTCCCTGCCCCGCCGAGGAAGTCTACGGGCAAGATTCGGCACGCCGGGGTAGAAAAATCAAACCTTTCCAGCATTTCCTGGGCGGGACTAGTAGTACTGCATGCGCAGGGATTGGTCATTAGACACAACGGAGTTTTGAGCTGTGATTGGACGCGAGTGCGGCTGCCAGCTGTCAGTCTCATCGAAGCCCCGCCCCCGCGTTCAGACCGCAGACTGCTTGTGGACCGGGAGCTAACAAACCTTGGCGGATTCCGGCAGATATCGATCAGGGATCGGTGATTGATTGGTCCTCTTGGACTCTCTGGGATGTCCCGCTTGTTGGAGGGAAAGAAGGCGGACAAGATGAAAGACATGAACGCAAAGGTGAGCTCACCGCGAACAAGAAAGAAAAAAATACCGCAAGCGCGCTTAATCCCGGCAAGGATAATCGATTATCAGTGATCGATTGTTGTACAATCGATTAGACCGTTTTAATTGATGTCGTTCTCACTTCGCGCTTCTCTTCGTCGGTTCCGCTTTTTCTTCTCCCCTTTTTTTTTTTTTTTTTTTTTTTTTTTACGCGGACACATCTGGACCGCTTCTTCCGTTATCGAACGTTACTTTGAGCCTTTTAAAGCTTGTATCGATCACCGATCGGGGTATGGATCGATAGATTTTGTCACCGTGAGCGCAGTCTCTGCGCGTGCGCGGAGAACCAACTTAGCGGAAACGTTAACGGTTTTTTTTTGTTTTTGTTTCCCCCTTTATGTTGAACGTTTTAAAAAAAAACAACAACAAGAAACCACGTTTTTTCACGCCGGTACGAGGGTGCGTGTGCGCGCTCGTGCGCGTGTGCGCGCGCGTTTTGACTTTGTAACCGCACAAGTCGTTAGCGTGCGCGTGGATGAGCGTGTCCGTTAAGCAGCGTGGCCGCTTTGTCCTGCAGGAGGAAACGAGTGGGGGAGGGGAGACGGTGTGCGCGCGCGTGCGTGTGTGCGCGTCCGCGCGTTTCCAACAAGGAAGTTGTCTTGGGAAATGTAACCTTGTGACCTATGAACATGGACACAGATAAGAATTAGAATTTTGGATTTCCATAACTAGAATATGAGTCACCAAATCAAAAAGTAACAGGAGTGAGGTTTTTTTGCTTAGAATGAGCAAATACTTGAAATACATTTATTCTAACATCATAACATTAAGCACATTACAGTGATTATTAATTTCAAATCAGGTCACATGACGGATAGTAACAGGAGTGAGTTTTTAGCATCGAGTTAGCAAATACATGAAATATTAGCATATCTGTTAATATCATGTCAACACTAAGCACATTACAGTGTTCCCAAAATGTTACTTTGAATATTCTTTTTAAATGTAGGTAACATGACTGAAAGTAACAGAAGTGAGTTTTTTTTTTAGCATTTTGTTTAGCAAATACATGACATATAGCCGCGACATAGCATTTATGATGATATTATGTTAAGACTAAGCGCATTAGAATGATTTTTTTTTAAAAATCAGGTCACATGACGGATAATAACAGGAGTGAGTTTTTAGCATCGAGTTAGAAAATACATGAAATATAGCAGCGACATAGCATATTTGCTGATAGCATGTCGACACTAAGCAGTGTTCCAAAAAAGTTACTTTGAATATTTTTTTTTAAAATGAGTTAACATGACAGAAAGTAACAGGAGTAAGTTTTCAGCTTTTTTTTGTGCAAATATATGACATATAGCCGCGACATAGCATTTATGCTAACATCATGTCAACACTGAGCACATTACAGTGATATTTTTTTTTTTTTAAATTAGGTAACATGACAGAAAGTAACAGGAGTGAGTTTTCAGCTTTTTTTGGGTGCAAATATATGACATATATCCGCGACATAGCATTTATGCTAACATCATGTAAACACTGAGCACATTACAGTGATAATTATTTTTTTTTAAATTAGGTCACATGACAGATAGTAACAGGAGTGAGTTTTTAGCATCAAGTTAGCAAATAGATGAATTACAGCCGCGACATAGCATATCTGCTAATAGCATGTCAACACTAAGCACAGTACAGTATTCCAAAAATGTTACTTTGAATATTTTTTTAAAATGAGGTAACATAACTGAAAGTAACAGGAATGAGTTTTTAGCATCGAGTTAGCAAATACATGACATATAGCCGCGACATAGCATTTATGCTGATATCATGTTAACACTAAGCACATTACAGTGATTTTTTTTTAATAAGGTCACATGACAGATAGTAACAGGAGTGAGTTTTTTGCATCGAGTTGGCAAATACATGAAATATAGCCGCAACATAGCATATCTGCTAATATCATGTCAACACTAAGCACATTACAGTGATTATTAATTTTTTTCAAATCAGGTAACAAGACGACGGATAGTAACAGGAGTGAGTTTTTAGCATCGAGTTAGCAAATACATGAAATATAGCCGCGACATAGCATATCTGCTAATAGCATGTCAACACTAAGTGTTCCAAAAATGTTACTTTGAATATTTAAAAAAAAAAATTAGGTAACAGGAGTGAGTTTTTAGCATTTTGTTAGCAAATACATGACATATAGCCACGACATAGCATTTATGCTGATATGTTAAGACTAAGCCCATTACAGAAATTTAAAAACGTTATTTTTAATATTTTTTTAATTAGGTAACATGACTGAAAGTAACAGAAGTGGGTGTTTACCATTGTGTGAGAAAATACATGAAATATTGCTGCGACATAGCATTTATGCTAATATCATGTAATCACTAAGAACATTAAAGTGCTTAAAAATATGTATATATTTTTTTAAATGAGGTAACATGACGCAAAGTAACAGGAGTGAGTTTTTAGCATCGAGTTAGCAAATATATGAAATATAGCCGCAACATTGCATTTCTGCTAATATCATGTCAACACTAGGCACATTATAGTGTTCCAGTGTGTAGTAACGGGACTGAAAGTAACAGGAGTGCGCTTGTAGCATATTAGTAGTAAATACATGAATTGGCTGCATAGCATATAATGTATGTTCGTAGCGTGTTGACACTATGCACATTACAGTAATTGTATAAAAGAAGAAATAACACAACAATAATGTCGGTAACAGGACTGCGCTAAGATTAAAATCCCCAGTAATTGTTTAAAAGTGATGCATTTGGAAAAAAAAATCAGTGGACGTATTTTTGTTCTTGGCGACCTGCAGAGGATGTGAATGGTGCAACTTCCTTTGGGTCATGTGACTTTTGGAATATTTCACTTTTTTTTCACAATGTGTTTGGGTAACAAGACTGAATGAAGCCCACTAAAGTGTACAATAAAACTACACAAAGTTAACATGTAAAAATATAACATTCACAAAGATTTCTGATTATATTTCATGGTCACATCTAAATTTAGGAAACAGAGACAATAGTTTTTGTTTCAAGTCTCTAAGGCAGTTATTATTAAATATGATTAATTGTCAATAATAATAATAATAATTAAATATTGTTATTTATCATCATTATTATTACATATTATTATTATACGTTAATATTATTTAGGATGATTTTTTGTTATTATTGTTAAATATTATTATCATTGTTATTATTGTTATTTTTAAATATCATTATTGTTAAATATTACTGTTACTATATTAAATATTATTTGTATTATCACTATTGTTTAATATTACTATTATTATTATTATCAAATATTATTATAATTGCTAAATATTATTACTTATTATTATTAAACTTTAATATTATTATTTATTATTATTTATGACTTGTCCAGGGTGTACCCCGATTTCTCCCCGATTGTAGCTAAAATAGGCACCAGGGCCCCCCTGGCCCCAAAGAGGAATAAGCGGTATATAATGGATGGATTATTATTTGTTCTTATTATTATTATCATTGTTATAACTATTATTTTTTAAATATCATTGGTAAATATTACTATTATTCAATATTATTATTATTATGATTATAGTTTAACATTACTACTATTATTATTCAATCATATTATGATTGTTAAATATAATTATTACTATTTATTATTATTAGAAATTAATATTATTACTTATTATTTATTGTTATTATTGCTAAATATAATTATTATCATTGTTATTATTGTTAAATATGATTATTAACATTGTTATTAATATTATTTTAAAATATTAGGAGTAGCAGTAAACATTAATGTTATTGCTTATTATTATCCATCCATCCATCCATTTTCTACCGCTTATTCCTTTTGGCGTCGCGGGGGGGCGCTGGTGCCTATCTCAGCTACAATTGGGCGGAAGGTGGTGTACACCCTGGACAAGTCGCCATCTCATTGCAGGGCTGCTTGCTATTATTTATTGTTATTATAGTTAAATATGATTATTACAATTGTTATTATTATTATTGTTAAATATTACTATATTTAAATATTATTATTATTGTTATTGTTGAAATATTACTAGTGTTGTTATGAAATATTGTTATCATTGTTAAATATTATTGTTATTACTTATTATTATTATTAGATATGCAGTCACTTCCATGCGCTGAATATTTAAATGTATATTCATAAAAATTACTTAAATTTTATCCGGCATTTTTTTAATACTTGTTTTCTAAATTTCCCCAAATCAATAGTGTTCTTGCTGCGCTACAGTGGCGATGTGGCACTTTTGTCTGGAGAAAAAGTTCTTGGTAGTCTTCTGACTCGTGTCAGCTGACGACTTTGCAGAAATGAGAAAACAGCCACTGTACTTTGTTAAACTAGTACTGAGTACTACAAAACAACTATTGTACGGAAACACACCGGATACTGCCTCTTTATATCCCATCAAGCACTTCATTGGCCATAGTGATAACAAGCTCCGCCCCTTAAACTAATGTCACGTGACTTGTGATGTCATAACCAGGTTGTGTTGTTTTCCTGCAAGACATCTCACTAATTAACACAAAAACTAAGACAAATACTGAAAAGACATATTTGTGTTCAAGTAAGTTTTTTCAACCAAAACATAAAAAAAAAAGATCACTTTTTAAGGGACATGTTTTTGTTTTGGAGACATTCACAAACAAGAATGACAACAAAGTAACGAAACATAATAATAGTAGTTTGTTTGGAATACTGTAATTATATTAATGATTATTGCAGATTGTTTGTAATAATAGTAATAATATTATTAATAGGTGATTGTAGTAGAAATGTATTATTTTGTAAAATAATTGTTCATTGTAATGTTAAACTTTATAACTGTTGACTGTGTTTGTATAAATATTATTAATTGTTGATTGTAGTAATAACAATGGTATTTATTAATTGTTGGATGTTGTGGTAATAATAATGTTCATATCATAATTGTAATAATACAAATAATAATTGTTGATTGTAATAATAATAATATTATTTATTTAATAAAATATTGATCATTGTTGATGGTGTTTAAATAAATATTAATATTTATTGATTGCAATAATAATGGTATTTAATAATTATTTATTATAATAATAATAATATTGGAAATAATTGTAGTACTAATAATAATGATTGTTGATTGTGTAAATACATTAATATTTGTAATTATTTACTGTGTTTATATAAGTATTAATAATTGTTTATTGTAATACTAACAATGGTATGTAATCATTGTTGATTGTAAAATAATAATGGTTATAATTGTAGAAATAAAAATATTAATATTGTTTCTGATTGTCTAAATAAAAATATTACAATTTGTTTAATCACATATTTGTAATTGTTGATTGTGTTCATGTAAGTATTAATAATTGTTTATTGCAACAATAACAATGGTATGTAATAATTGTTTATTGTAGTAATAATGGTATTTAATAATTGTTCCTTATAGTAGTAATAATACTGGTAATAATTGTCTTATTAATAATAATAATAGTAATAATTGTTGACTGTGTAAATAAAATATTAATATTTGTTATTTGTTTAATGAAATATTTGTAATTGTTGATTGTGTCTCTGTAAGTATTACTAATTGTTTATTGTATTAATAACAATGGTATTTAATAATTGTTTATTAAAAAAAATAAAAGTTATTATTGTAGAAATACAAATAAGGATTGTTGATTGTGTAAAAAAAAAAATATTTGTGATTGTGTTTATATAAATAATATTAATTGTTGATTTTGATAATAACAATGGTATTTAATAATTGTTGATTGTAATAATAATGGTAATAGTTGTAGTAAAAATAATTAATGTTGATTGTGTAAATACAATGATTACTATTTGTTTGATAAAATATTGAGAATTGTTGATTGCCTTTATATAAATATTAATAATTGTTGATTGTAATAATAATAATTATGGTAAAAATTGTAAAACTAAAAAATTTTAAATACAAATACTAATATTTGTTCATTAAAATATTTATAATCGTTAATTGTGTTAACACAACTATTGTTAATTGTAGATTTGACTAATATCGATAATTATTGTTGATTGTAATAATTAAAATATTAATTGTGATTTTGTTAATAAATATAGATATTGGTCATGAAGTGTGTATGCAATGTAGTATTAATAAAATCTGTTAATATTGTTAATGAAATACTAATCTTTGTTGATTGTAGTAATAATTATAATAATTATTGATTGTGTTTCAACAAACACGTGTTGTTATTTTTTTCTTCTTATTAGCAGTAATACAAATAATTGTCGATTGTGTTAGAAAAATATTGATATTTGTTTTTTGTAATAATACATATTGATAATTGAGGATTTTGTTGACTAAAATATTATTACTTGTAGATTGCAATCATTTTTGAAAATAATTTTTAATCGGAAAAATACTTTTTGATTGTGATCATTAAAAATAATAATTGTTGTTAATGAAAAATAACTGTTATAGTATTTATGTAATTTAGTAATAATTAGAATTATTTGTGTTATTAAAAAAATTGCTGATTGCGTTTTTAATAATAATGTTATTTGCTTTAATAATAATTGTTCATTTGGTTATCAAAGTTGTTGATAATTTTTATTGTAGTAATAATAATTGTTAATTGTGTTACTAATAACAATTGGTAATTGTAATAATACAAATAATAATTGTTGATTGAAAATATTTGATATTTGTAATAATGAAATATTTACAACTGTTATTTTTGTTGAGAAAAAGTCTTACTTTTACATTGTGGTAATAATGAGAATTGTTCATTGCAATAATACAAATACTTTTTGATTGTTAACAAAAATATTGATATTTGTTATTTGTAACAATGAAATATTGATGATTGTGGATGTTTTAATTAAAATATTATTACTTGTAGATTACAGTAATAGTAAAATTAATTGTTAATTGTATTAAAAAAAATTAAATAATTAAACAATAATTGTTGTGTTAATGAAGAATAACTTTTAATTTAGTAATGTAATAATTATTATAAAGGTTATTTGCGTTAATAATAATAGTACTAATAATAATTAATAACTGAGTTATAAAATATGCTAATACTTGATTAATGTTTATTGTTTTAATAATAATAATTGGTGATTGTAATACTAATTTTGTTGATAAAAATATTGGTTTTTGTAATAACAAAATACTGACAGTTGTTGATAAAAAAACAGCGTTACTTTTAGATTGTAATAAAAATGATGATAATTGCTAAATGCAAAAATAAAAAAAATATGATTTTTTGTGTCAATAAAAATGTTAATCATTGATGATTGTAGTAAAAATGATCATCGTGTTAACGAAATATTAATAATCATTGATTGTAGCAACACATCTAATAATTGTTGATTGCTCTAATAATAATTTTATTTGAGTTAATAACTAATAAAAACTGTTAATAACTGAACCCATTTGGCATTCCTAGCAGCCGGTGACCCAGGAGCGGGGCCTTGACATCTGTGGCCCCTTCCCAAGGTTTTCTTCTTTTCCCATTTTGGACTTTTGAGTTTTTCTTTGCCCGAATGTGGTTTTAGATCTTGTGCAGCCCTTCGAGCCACTTGTGATCAAATCGACGTTGATTCATAATAAAAAAAAACACAAATACATTTTCATTATGACAATAATTATTGATTGCAATAAAGAAATGTGTGTTGATAAACACATTCATTGTTGATTGTAGTACAAATGATCTTTGTTAATTGTGTTAACACATAATTGATTGTAGTAATATTTGTAATAATTGTTGATTCTGTTAACAATAAAAAAAAACCCAATACATTTTAATTTTGAAAATTGCAATAATAAAACTATGTGATTGTGTTAATAAAATACTATAACTTGTTGATTGTAATGATAATGACAGTAGTGTAAATAATTTTGACTAATCTAATAATTGTTGTTAGAACAAGGAGAAGGAGCGTCAGAAGGAGCGAGAGAAGGAGGCTCGTTCCAGCAAAGGTCATCTCTTCACTTCGCTCACCGTCTCCTCCACCACCTTGTGTTCCTCCTGTAACAGAAGCATCACCGCCAAGGAGGCGCTCAGCTGCCCTGGTAACACACACACACACACACACACACATCTTCTTGTATTTGTTACCTTCTTGAGACATCCGAAAAATGCCTGCCTCTTTAGGACCACCATTTCTAGATATATAAAGATTTGTATTTACAACATTAATAATATATTTATACTATGCAAATATAAAAAAGCTTGTTGTGAAAAATTAGTTTGAATTCCATAAGTAAAAGGTCACAATGTCACAAGAAAAACTTTGAATTTTGGCAGTATTATAATAAAATTCGTAATTTTTCTCAAGTCAAATTTTTACGATAAAAACTGAACACTTGGGCAATATTAATGATGATAATAATAATAGATTTTATTTGTAAAAAAGCACTTTACGTTGACCAACAACCTCAAAGTGCCACAGTGTCAAAAATAGTAATAATAATAATAGTAAAAAGATAATAAAAACAAATAAAATATAAAACTAAAAACAGCCCAATAGCTAGAACCAGCATGCATTTCTATAAAAAGGCTTTCTGAAAAAGATGTTTTTTTAAGCCTTTTTTAAAAGCATCCACAGTCTGAGGTGCCCTCAGGTGGTCAGGGAGAGCGTTCCACAGACTGGGAGCAGCGGAGCAGAAAGCCCGGTCTCCCATTGTTCGAAGCTTTGTCCGTGGAGGTTGGAAGAGGTTAGCCTGTCCGGAGCGGAGGTGTCGTGTGGAGGATTTGGGGGTGAGCAGTTCCTTGAGGTAGAGGGGGGCATTTCCATGGAGGCACTGTTGAGTTAGAAGGGAGATTTTGAATTCAATCCTCAATGGAACAGGAAGCCAGTGAAGGGATTTGAGAGTTGGTGTGATGTGGTCATGTTTCCGCACTCTCATCAGGATCCTCGCAGCACTATTTTGGTTTGTACTGCAGCTTCTGAATGATCTTGCTGGGGATCCTGACAAGAAGTGCGTTGCAGTAGTCGAGCCTGGAGGAGACAAAAGTTGATAAAAGTTGGACTTTCACTCAATAACAGACGCAATTTTACAAGAAAAAAACTAAAATTCTGGCAGTTGTATGAAAAGTTGTCATTTTACTCGACAAAAGTCTAAATTTTATAAGAAAACTTCAACATGTTGCCAATGTTATTATAATAATCGGAATTTGATTTGGCAAAGTTATGAGAAAAGTCATAATTTGTCACAATAAATGTCACAATTCTACAAGAACAACAAAAAAATTGGCAATACTGTGACACAAGTCAGAATTTTATGTGACAAATTTCACCATTTTGTAGTAAAAACTAATATAAATCAATCAATCAACGTTTATTTATATAGTCCTAAATCACAAATGTCTCAAAGGACTGCACAAATCATTACGACTACAACATCCTCGGAAGAACCCACAAAAGGGCAAGGAAAACTCACACCCAGTGGGCAGGGAGAATTCACATCCAGTGGGACGCCAGTGACAATGCTGACTATGAGAAACCTTGGAGAGGACCTCAGATGTGGGCAAACCCCCCCCCCCAGGGGACCGAAAGCAATGGATGTCGAGCGGGTCTAACATGATACTGTGAAAGTTCAATCCATAGTGGCTCCAACACAGCCGCGAGAGTTCAGTTCAAGCGGATCCAAGACAGCAGCGAGAGTCCCGTCCACAGGAAACCATCTCAAGCGGAGGCGGATCAGCAGCGTAGAGATGTCCCCAACCGATACAGGCGAGCGGTCCATCCTGGGTCCCGACAAGCAGTCCATCCTGGGTCTCGACTCTGGACAGCCAGTACTTCATCCATGGTCATCGGACCGGACCCCCTCCACAAGGGAGGGGGGGACAGAGGAGAAAAAGAAAAGAAACGGCAGATCAACTGGTCTAAAAAGGAGGTCTATTTAAAGGCTAGAGTATACAAATAAGTTTTAAGGTGAGACATCTCAAACTGTTACCGGGAGGGCATTCCAGAGTACTGGAGCCCGAACGGAAAACGCTCTATAGCCCGCAGACTTTTTTTGGGCTCTAGGAATCACCAATAAGCCGGAGTCTTTTGAACGCAGATTTCTTGCCGGGACATATGGTACAATACAATAATTTTGCATTAAAAGTAATAATTTTACAAGAAAATATTTCAATATTACAGAAACAAAGAATATGAGAATTTTTTCCCAATTTTATAAGAAAGAACAACACATTGTGAGAAAAAGACTGCTTGTAGTTATTTTAATTCTTTGTTTGTAATTGGTTTTGAATCATTATTTACTTCAAGTTATTACAGTATGTCTCCATCCATCCATTTACAACCGCTTGTCCCGTTCGAGGTTGCGGGTGGTGCTGGACCCTAACTCAGCTACTCCGGGCGTCTATATACATATATTTATTTTTATTAATTTTGGCCAAAGGGGATGCATTTCAATTTCTTACACACACTTGTTATTACATATGTTGACCAGAGGGGGAGCACTTTTAAAACCGAGTTGAACTTTCTGTGTGGAGTTTGCATGTTCTCCCCGTGAATGCGTGGGTTCCCTCCGGGTACTCCGGCTTCCTCCCACCTCCAAAGACATGCACCTGGGGATAGGTTGATTGGCAACACAAAAAAAATTGGCCCTAGTGTGTCAATGTGAGTGTGAATGTTGTCTGTCTATCAGTGTTGGCCCTGTGATGAAGGGGCGACTTGTCCAGGGTGTACCCCGCCTTCCGCCCGATTGTAGCTGAGATAGGCGCCAGCGACCCCAAAAGGGAATAAGCGGTAGAAAATGGATGGATGGATTGAAAAATCCCTCCTTTTTGGGACCACCCTCATTGTAGCTTCTGACAGAAGCACATTGTATATATGTTATATATTTTCATAGTTGGTTATAATAAATAAATACAATGTATAAATATTCAGTTCATATTCACATATAATGTGATTAAAAATTTATCTTATTTAGTAATTTCATGCAAGTATTTGTTAACTTTATTTTTGTTACAAAACCCATGTAAATTGGAGAGGAACATATTTTGTTTCCGGTTTGGTCACATTGTTGGGGGGGGGGGGGGGGGATTAATATGTGACGGAATAAGGGAAGCAGCATGAGACAGCAAACATTTGATGGAAGATGTTAATGGAGTCTCGGCTTGGAAAGAAACTTTATTCCCTCTGAGTTTGTGAGGCCAATGAGGTATGATTCTTTGTCATAATGCATGTGAAATCTGTGTGTTTTCTTTTATTTGATGTCAGACTAATTGTAAGTTCTGTTTTTCTTATTCATTAGTTCTGACGGCATTTTTTTGGCATCATTTGGGAGGAGAAGAAGGCGTGGCTGAAATAAATGTCTGTTCGAGAAAAACGAACAACTTGAGCCTTGATTAAGACCTCGGAGGGAGTAACACTCTTTTTGATAGATTTCACCACCAGGGGGAGCAAATGAGACATTCTTTATTAGATGCAATGGTTTTCCATATTGGGACCATGAATTAGTGAAGTGAAGTGAATTATATTTATATAGCGCTTTTCTCTAGTGACTCAAAGCGCTTTACATAGTGAAACCCAATATCTAAGTTACATTTAAACCTGTGTGGGTGGCACTGGGAGCAGGTGGGTAAAGTGTCTTGCCCAAGGACACAACGGCAGTGACTAGGATGACGGAAGCGGGAATTGAACCTGCAGCCCTCAAGTTGCTGGCACGGTCGCTCTACCAACCGAGCTCTTTTGATGACACATAAGCTGATTTTAAACGAATCCCAGACAGAGTAGGTATTTTGACATTTTACTCCAAAGCTTTGGAGAGACCAATCTATGAACACCTTCAAATCATTATGTCCTAACTTGTTCACAGGTCCTTATATGGAAGGTTATTTTCCTTGTTGATGTCTCAAGAAGGGTAGAAATACAAAAAAAACACACACACGAACACACACACACACACACACGTGATCGGTGGAGTGATTTGCCGTATGATTGACTGTAATTTGCTGACTGTAATTTGCTGTGTCAGCATGTAACGTCACCATCCACAACCGCTGCAGGGACAGTCTGGCCAGCTGTGCCAAGATGAAGCAGAAGGTATGTGATTCACGCTCAAAAAAATCATCTTTTGATAACTTTTCTTTGTCAAGCGGCTTGTACGTGCAAAACACAAGTACAACATTTGAAGTGGAACTGCACTTTTTGGAGGGGAATTTTTTCCGTCATTCTCAATCCTTATGTACAAAAAATTTTTTTTTCCTTTTTTAATCATTCTAAATCATAAATAAATGTTAGCAAAAGTCATCTAAGAATGGAGTCAATGGAAGTTCCTCTATTCGGCCTGTAAAGCGCTCTAAATAACCTCCATCAAGGTTTAATTAAAAAACGCTATAAGTATGTATGTAATGTAGTAACATTCATAACAACATGTAATATTTACATATTTTGATCATTTTAATATATATTTCATTTTGACAACAACAACACTACTAACTATGGCAGGAGTCCAGTGAGGGACGCAAACAGACTGGACAAGTTGGGTGAGAAGGCCAGTGACGTGGTGGGAGTGGAGCTGGACTCTCCGGCGGTTGTGTCAGAGAGGAGAAGTCTAGCAAAACTCCTAGCCATTATGGACAACACCTCCCACCCACTACACTGGGACATTGCAGAGAGAATGAGCACGTTCAGTGGAAGGCTTAGACTCCCTAAATGTACCACGGTACGACACAGGAGGTCCTTCATACCTACAGCCATCAGACTGTATAATGCATATGTTCCTTGACTGCACTTAAATGTAGAATATATTTATACTATTCATACATTATATATTATATATATAATATATGTCATATATTATTTATTATTATTATTGTTCATTGTGAGCGAGCTGTGGTGCTGAATTTCCCCCAGAGATCAATAAAGTACTTTCTATTCTATTCTCTATTCTATGATTCATCCGAGACAAGAAACAAAATTAAACAACCACTTACCGTACGATGTCAGCTCTCACTGGGGTGTTTATATCTTACCGTTTAGATGAAGAATTAGTCATAATACTCATGTACGAGTGTCTTTTCGTCCATAAAGTCGGCCAACTTGTGGGTTTATGTCCACAACCTTCTGCTATCCAGGTGAGAGGCATGATTTATAATCTAGAATAAACTTTCACCAACAAAGAATTGATGCAGCAGCTCAATATGTCAATATAGCAACACAGGCTAGTTAGCTCTTTAAAAATTGTTTGTCTGCATTAGCGCTTATAGTAACAATATTGCTAATACTTGGTTAATATTCATGTCACACGATGTAAATGGAGTATTGTTGCTTTGTGGATGATTTTTTTAGAGGGTTTTATGGGCGGAACAGTGTACTCTAATATCTGCATTGTTAGCTGACTTTTGCCAGCATGAATTTACTAGTTAGAATGCAAAAAAAAAACGACACGTGAATTCTTATCCTGAAGGTATTGTGATCGATAGGCAACATTTCCCCCTAAAAAAAATTCAGTTCCCCTTTAAAAAAAAGACAAAATAAGTTACTGATTAATTATTGATGTGGTTTTATGTAATTAGTCATCTTGTCTTTTGTTAATTGATTTTCTGTGTTTATAATTTAGTTCAGACCACGATATGCCTGAGTGCAAATTAATATAATGTATATTTACACTAATGATAATACAGAATAGTAACATTAATAATGCCTTATTAACACTAATAATGTCATAATAACACTAATGATACAGTGTAGGTCACATTACTAATAATATATATGTATACATTTTGATAGCATTAATGTTATGTTAAAAATAATAGTGTCATATTAACACTAATGTCATATAAACACTGATCATTTCTTATTAACAGAAATTGTCTTAACACTAATAATGTCATATTGACACTAATAATTTCATATTGACACTAATAATGCCATATTAAAGTTCTACTGAAATTTGATTTTTTTTTATTTAAACGGGGATAGCAGGTCCATTCTATGTGTCATACTTGATCATTTTGCGATATTGCCATATTTTTGCTGAAGGGATTTAGTAGAGAACATCGATAATAAAGTTCGCAACTTTTGGTGGCTAATAAAAAAGCCTTGCCTGTACCGGAAGTAGCGGACGATGTGCGCGTGACGTCACGGGTTGTAGGGCTCCTCACATCCTCACATTGTTTATAATCATAACCACCAGCAGCAGGAGCAATTCGGACCGAGAAAGCGGCGATTTCCCCATTAGTTTGAGCAACGATGAAAGATTCGTGGATGAAGAAAGTTAGAGTGAAGCACTTAAAAAGAAAAAAGGCAACAGTTCCAGGCGACGGCAGTGTGAGCGATTTAGATGTTATTAGACACATTTACTAGTACAATTCTGGAAAATCCCTTATCTGCTTATTGTGTTAATAGTGTTTTAGTGAGATTATAAAGTCATACCTGAAAGTCAGAGGGCTGTGGTGAACGCCAGTGTCTCTTAGAGAAGCCAATGGAGGAGCCAAGGTCACAGCTACATTTTTGACAGCTACAGGAGGAAGTCGCATAATCCACTCAAGTCTCCGGTAAGAGCCGACTTAATATCACAATTTTCCCATCCAAAAACGTGCTGGTTGACGTAGAGAAACATGTTCGCTTAACCTCTCTGTGTTAAAGCTTCACAACAAACAAAGAAACACCGGCCGTGTTTCGGTGCTAAAGGCAGCTGCAATCCACCGCTTTCCACCAACAGCATTCTTCTTCATAGTCTCCATTATTAATTGGACAAATTGCAAGAGATTCAGCAACACAGATTTCCAAATTACTGTGTAATTATGCGATGAGACGACTTTTAGCCGTAAGTGGTGCTGGGCTAATATGTCCTCTACAACCCGAGACGTCACAAACACGCGACGTTTTCAACAAGAAACTCCGCGGGAAATATGAAATTGTAATTTAGTAAACTAAAAAGGCCGTATTGGCATGTGTTGCAATGTTAATATTTCATAATTGATATATAAACTATCAGACTGCGTGGTCGGTAGTAGTGGGTTTCAGTAGGCCTTTAACATTAATAATGCCTTATTAACACTAATGATAGAGTGTAGGTCATATTAGTAATATAATATATTCATACGTTTTATTTGCAGTAATGTCATGTTAACACTAATAATGTCATATTAACACTAATAATGTCTTAGTAACACTAATAATGGTCTTAGTAACATTAATAATATTTTATTAACAATAATAATGTTTTATTAACAATATTAATGTTAGATTAACATTATTAATGCCATATTAACACTAATAATTGCTTATTAACAGAAAATGTCTTAACACTAATAATGTCACATTAACACTAATACTGTCTTATTAATACTAATATTTTTTTTTTAACAATCATAATGTTACATTAACACTACTAATGCCCTATTAATACTAATAATGTCATAATAACACTAATGATACAGTCATATTACTAACAATATATATGTATACGTTTCATTCGCAGTAATGTTATATGAATGTGTGTGTGTGTGTATCCTAGCAACAGAAGCTGGCGATGGCGAGGAACAGTTCTGCTCTTCAGAACGTTGCGCTGCGGAACAAAAGTGAGTCAACGGATCGGAAGACGTAGTTTGTATCCAAGCTGTGGTTGTCATGACAACGTTGTGGTCCCTCAGCACCGACGGTGAAGGAGCGTCCCAGCTCGGCCATCTACCCCTCAGACAGTCTTCGCCAGTCTTTGCTGGGATCACGCCGCGTCCGCTCGGGTCTCTCGCTCGCCAAGAGCGTCTCCACCAATAACATCGCCAAGTGAGTGTGAAAAGCCCACTGATTGGTCCTCACCACACTTTCTGTCCTGCCTGATTGGTCCTAACCACACTTCCTGTCCTTCTGCATGATTGGTCCTCACCACATTTCCTGTCCTGCATGATTGGTCCTAACCACATTTCCTGTCCTTCTACATGATTGGTCCTAACCACACTTCCTGTCCCGCATGATTGGTCCTAACAACACTTCCTGTCCCGCATGATTGGCCCTAACCACATTTTCTGTCCTGCTTGATTGGTCCTGACAACACTTCCTGTCCTGCATGATTGGTCCTAACCACACTTCCTGTCCTTCTGCATGATTGGTCCTAACCACACTTCCTGTCCTGCTTGATTGGTCCTAACAACACTTCCTGTCCTGCATGATTGGTCCTAATCACACTTCCTGTCCTGCATGATTGGTCCTAACAACACTTCCTGTCCTGCATGATTGGTCCTAACCACACTTCCTGTCCTGCAGCATGATTGGTCCTAACCACACTTCCTGTCCTGCTTGATTGGTCCTAACAACACTTCCTGTCCTGCATGATTGGTCCTAATCACACTTCCTGTCCTGCATGATTGGTCCTAACAACACTTCCTGTCCTGCATCATTGGTCCTAACAACACTTCCTGTCCGGCATGATTGGTCCTAACCACACTTCCTGTCCTGCATGGTTGGTCCTCACCACACTTCCCGTCCTTCTGCATGATTGGTCGTCACCACACTTGCTGTCCTTCTGCATGATTGGTCCTAACCACACTTCCTGTCCTGCTTGATTGGTCCTAACAACACTTCCTGTCCTGCATGATTGGTCCTAATCACACTTCCTGTCCTGCATGATTGGTCCTAACAACACTTCCTGTCCTGCATCATTGGTCCTAACAACACTTCCTGTCCGGCATGATTGGTCCTAACCACACTTCCTGTCCTGCATGGTTGGTCCTCACCACACTTCCCGTCCTTCTGCATGATTGGTCCTAACAACACTCCCTGTCCTGCATGATTTTGCCCTAACCAAACTTCCTGTCCTGCATGATTGGTCCTCACCACACTTCCTGTCCTGCATGATTGGTCCTAACCACACTTCCTGTCCTGCATGATTGGTCCTCACCACACTTCCTGTCCTGCATGATTGGTCCTCACCACACTTCCTGTCCTGCATGATTGGTCCTAACAACACTTCCTGTCCTGCATGATTGGTCCTAACCACACTTCCTGTCCTGCATGATTGGTCCTCATCACATTTCCTGTCCTTCTGCATGATTGGTCCTAACAACACTTCCTGTCCTGCATGATTGGTCCTAACAACACTTCCTGTCCTTCTGCACGATTGGTCCTCACAACACTTCCTATCCTTCTTTATGATTGGTCCTGACAACACTTCCTGTCCTTCTCCATGATTGGTCCTGACAACACTTCGTGTCCTTCTCCATGATTGGTCCTAACTACACTTCCTGTCCCGCATGATTGGTCCTAAGAACACTTCCTGTCCTGCATGATTGGTCCTCACAACACTTCATGTCCTGCATGATTGGTCCTCACAACACTTCCTGTCCTTCTGCATAATTGGTCCTCACCACATTTCCTGTCCTTCTGCATAATTGGTCCTCACTACACTTCCTGTCCTTCTGCATAATTGGTCCTCACCACACTTCCTGTCCTTCTGCATAATTGGTCCTCACCACACTTCCTGTCCTTCTGCATAATTGGTCCTTACCACACTTCCTGTCCTTCTGCATGATTGGTCCTAACAACACTTCCTGTCCTGCATGATTGGTCCTCACAACACTTCATGTCCTGCATGATTGGTCCTCACAACACTTCCTGTCCTTCTGCATAATTGGTCCTCACCACATTTCCTGTCCTTCTGCATAATTGGTCCTCACCACACTTCCTGTCCTTCTGCAAGTTTGGTCCTCACAACACTTCCTGTCCTTCTGCATGATTGGTCCTCACCACACTTCCTGTCCTTCTGCATGATTGGTCCTCACCACATTTCCTGTCCTTCTGCATATTTGGCCCTCACCACACTTCATGTCCTTCTGCAAGTTTGGTCCTCACAACACTTCCGGTCCTTCTGCATGATTGGTCCTACCCACACTTCTTGTCGTCTGCAAGTTTGTTCCTCACAACACTCCCTGTCCTTCTGCAAGTTTGTTCCTCACAACACTTCCTGTCCTTCTGCACGCAGGGCGAGCGAGGACTCTGTGGGTCTCCGGAGGATTTTGTCTCATTCGACCGAGTCTCTGAACTTCAGGAGCCGGACTTTGTCCATGGAGTCTCTCACTGACGACGGTATGTTCCTTTTTTTTTTTTAACTTCCATACCTTTGTGGCTTTCTTTATGTTGTTCTTGCTCGTCTTCTCTGTGTTCTCAGTCTACTCATGCTGTTCTCATGATGTTCGCTATGACCTGTTTGTTTTCCCATGGTCTTCTGGAAGTCTTTTGATGCTGTTCTCGTTGTCTTCTAATGGTGTTCTTATAGTTTCAAATGGTGTTCTCATGGTGTTTTCATAATCTTCTTCTGGTGTTCTCATAGTTTTCATATGCTGTTCTCATGGTGTTTTTATAGTCTTCTTATTGTCTTCTCATGCAGTTTTCATCGTCTTGTCATGATATTCTCATAGTCATCTCATTGTTCTCATCATCTTCTCGCAATTTGAACATGCTCTTCTCATGGACTCCTTATTAGGTTCTTTTCATGCCTTTCTTCATGTGTTCCCATAGTCTTCTCATGTTCTTCAAAAGGTATTCTCATTATCTTCTTATTGTGTTCTAATGCCTCCCAATGGTCTTCTCATAATTGTTTCATGGTCTATCCTGTCAATGGGGCTCTCATGGTGTTTGCATCGTCTTCTAAAGGCCTTCTGATTGGGTTCTTCTCTTTGTGTTCTCATGGCCTTCTAAAGGTCTTCTCATAATCTTTTCATTGTCTTCTCAATGGGGTTCTCAAGGCGTTCTCTTAGTTTTCTCACGGTCTTATAATCTTTGGATTGTGTTCTTTTGGTCTTTTTGTAGTGTTTTTCATTGTCTTCAAAGGGTCTTCTCATGCTGTTCTCACTGTGTTTTTATGGTATTCTCATAACCTTTTCATTGTGTTCTCATATTCATCAAAAGGTCTTCTCATCATCTTCTAATGGTCGTCTCATTCTGTTCTCATTGTATTGTTATGGTCTTCAAAAGGTATTCTCATAATTTATCATTGTGTTCTCATAGTCTTTTAAAGGCCTTCTTATGGTGTTCTAATAATCCTTCTATTGTCTTCTCAATGGGTTTCTCATGGTATTCTCATTTTCTTCTCATGGTCTTCTCATGGGGCGGTTTAGCTCGGTTAGTAGAGTGGCCGTGCCAGCAACCTGAGGGTTGCAGGTTCGATTCCCGCTTCTGCCAACCTAGTCACGGCCGTTGTGTCCTTGGGCAAGACACTTAACCCACCTGCTTCCAGTGCCACCCACACTGGTTTGAATGTAACTTAGATATTGGGTTTCACTATGTAAAGCGCTTTGAGTCACTTGAGAAAAAGCGCTATATAAATATAATTCACTTCACTTCTTATAATCTTTCCATTGTGTTCGCTTGGTCTTCTTATAGTGTTCTCATAGTCTCCAAAATATCTTCTCATAACCTTTTCATTGTGTTCTCATAGTCTTCAAAATGTCTTCCCATGCTGTTCTCATTGTGTTTTTATGGTGTTCGCATAGTCTTCAAAAGGTCTTCTCATAATCTAATAGATTTCTCATGCTGTTGTCATTTTGTTATGGTCTTCAAAATGTCTTCTCATAATGTTTTCATTGTGTTCGTATAGTCTTCAAAAGGTCTTCTCATAATCTTCTAATGCTGTTCTCATTGTGTAATTATGGTCTTCAAAATTACTTCTCATAATCTTCTAATATTCTTTTTATGCTGTTCTCATTGTGTTATTATGGTCTTTAAAGGGTCTACTCATAATATTTTCATTGTGTTCTCAATTGTATTTAAAAAGTATTCTCATGATCTTATCATTGTGTTCTCATAGTCTTCTGAAGGCCTTCGCATGGTGTTCTCATGGTTTTCTTATAATCTTTCCATTGTGTTCTCTTGGTCTTCTTATAGTGTCCTCATAGTCTTCAAAAGGTCTTCTCATAACCTTTTCATTGTATTTTCATAGTCTTCTGAAGGCCTTCGCATGGTGTTCTCATGGTTTTCTTATAATTGTTCCATTGTGTTCTCTTGGTCTTCTTATAGTGTTCTCATAGTCTTCAAAAGGTCTGCTCATAACCTTTTCATAGTGTTCTCATAGTCTTCAAAAGGTCTTCTCATAACCTTTTCATTGTGTTCTCAGAGTCTTCAAAAGGTCTTCTCATACTCTTCTGATAAGTCTTCTCGTGCTGTTCACATCGTGTTTTTTATGATATTCTCATAACTTTTTCATTGTGTTCTCACAATTTTCAAAAGGTCTTTTCACGATGTTCTCATGGTGTTATTTTGGTCTTCAAAATTTTAGATTAGATTTTAGATTTAGATTTATTGGTCCCCGTGGGGAAATTCATTTTCACTGCCGTACATTTAAACATATAGACATTGCACATCACAAAACAAAAATAACAAAAAGACATCATACATGACCAACACATTTACAGGCTTTATCAGACGGGTCGGCCAGGCCTTTTAGGGCGGCTATAGCTGCAGACGGGCCCTCCGGAATTTGATTGTTCTATACCTGCGCCCTGATGGTAGTGGGATTTTGTATTTGTGTAGCGGGTGACTGATATCCTGGACTATTGTGATTGCCAGTCGAGTGATGGACCTATGGTTTGAATCGGAAATGTTTGGTGTGGGTAGGCCGATGATTTTAGCTGCTATGTTTGTAATGCCTGTGAGTTTGGTCCGGTTGGTTACAGAAAGCATGGTGAAAAAACATGTGGAACAGTACATAAGGATGGGTTGAACAATGCTCTGGTAAATTAATAGCAGGAGATGAGGTGCAACGTGTAGTCCTTTTGAATTTTCGGATGGCTGACAGTCTTTGTTGACTTCTTTTTTGAATGTCCGTGGTGTGCTGAATGTCTTCTCTTAATCTTATTGTGTTTTCAGTCTTCTAAAGACCTTCTCATGGTGCTCTCATAGTTTTCTCCTGGTCTCCTCATAATCTTTCATTGGTGTCCTCATAGTGAAGTGAAGTGAATCATATGTACAGTGGGGCAAAAAAGTATTTAGTCAGCCACCGATTGTGCAAGTTCTCCCACTTAACATGATGACAGAGGTCTGTAATTTTCATCATAGGTACACTTCAACTGTGAGAGACAGAATGTGAAAAAAAATACAGGAATTCACATTGTAGGAATTTTAAATAATTTATTTGTAAATTATTGTGGAAAATAAATATTTGGTCAACCATTCAAAGCTCTCACTGATGGAAGGAGGTTTTAGCTCAAAATCTCACGATACATGGCCTCATTCATTCTTTCCTTACACGGATCAATCGTCCTGTCCCCTTAGCAGCAAAACAGCCCCAAAGCATGATATTTCCACCTCCATGCGTCACAGTAGGTGTGGTGTTCTTGGGATGCAACTCAGTATTCTTCTTCCTCCAAACAGGACGAGTTGAGTTTATACCAAAAAGTTCTATTTTGGTTTCATCTGACCTCATGACATTCTCCCAATCCTGTGCTGTATCATCCATGTATCCATTTTGGATACATGAAGATTTATAGTCTTCTCACGGGGTTCTCCTAGTCTGTACAAGGTCTTGTCGTGATATTTTAATTGTGTTTTAATAGTCTTCAAAATGTCTTCTCATAGTTTTCTCACGGCGTTCCATGGTCTGTTGTAGGAGAGTGGTTTTGGAGTCCCCTGCTGGAGCAGCTGCAGGTGGAGGGTCGCAGTGTCCAGGCTGACAGTTGGAGTCTGGTGGTGGAACCCAAGTTCCTGCAGACGCTCCACAAAGACGTCATCAAGCAACAGGACGTCATTTACGGTAAAACGCACATCACTTTTCAACACAACCTCCGTCTTGAATGACATCATCGCTCGTGTGCAGAGTTGATCCAGACCGAGTTTCACCACGTGCGGACGTTACGGATCATGGAGGGCGTGTACAGGCGGGGGATGCAGGAGGAGGTGATGCTGGAGGCGGGCGTGGTCCACACCATCTTCCCCTGTCTGGACCAGCTGCTGGAGCTCCACTCCGCCTTCCTGGCGCAACTTTTGGACATGAGGAAGCGCGGCCAGGTGGAGGGAAGCTCCACCAACTTCATCGTGCCCAACATAGGAGAGCTGCTGCTTGCACAGGTGAGGACACACACACACACACACACACACACACACACACACACACACACACACACACACACACACACACGCAAAAACACACAAACATGGGTGATGACGTCAGGTATTCGAGTGAAATGCATGGTTAGGTGTGTGTGTGTACAGGATGTAGTTAAGACAAAACAAAGGGGGTGTATATGTGTACAGGAAGTAGTCCACGACGGTATGTTCCTTTTTTTTTAACTTCCATTTGAGACACTTGTGATTTAGGGCTATATAAATAAACATTGATTGATTGATGAAGATAAAACAAAGTTGTTTGTGTGTGTGTACAAGAAGTAGTTTACCAGACAAAATAAATGTGTGTGTACAGGAAGCAGTTTACAAGACAAAAAAAGTTGTGTTTGTGTGTGCAGGAAGTAGTTTACAAGACAAAATAAATGTGTGTGTGTGTGTGTGTGTGTGTACAGGAAGTAGTTCACAAAATTAAGGTGTGTATGTGTTTGTGTGTGCAGGAAGTAGTTTACAAGACAAAATACATGTGTGTGTTTGTGTGTGTACAGGAAGTAGTTCACAAGATAAAATAACGTGTGTTTGTATGTATACAGGAAGTAGTTTACAAAACAAAGGTTTGTGTTTGTTTGTGTGTACAGGAAGTAGTTCACAAAACAAAAGTGTGTTTGTGTGTGCAGGAAGTAGTTTACAAGACAAAATATATGTGTGTGTTTGTGTGTGTACAGGAAGTAGTTCACAAGATAAAATAAAGTTGTGTGTTTGTGTGTATACAGGAAGTAGTTTACAAAACAAAGGTTTGGGTGTACAGGAAGTAGTACACAAAATAAAAGTGTGTATGTGTTTGTGTGTACAGGAAGTAGTTCACAAAACAAAAGTGTGTATGTGTTTGTGTGTGCAGGAAGTAGTTTACAAGACAAAATACATGTGTGTATTTGTGTGTGTACAGGAAGTAGTTCACAAGATAAAATAAAGTTGTGTGTTTGTGTGTATACAGGAAGTAGTTTACAAAACAAAGATTTGTGTGTGCAGGAAGTAGTACACAAAACAAAGGTGTGTATGTGTTTGTGTGTATAGGAAGTAGTTTACAAGACAAAATACAGGTGTGTGTTTGTGTGTGTGCAGGAAGTAGTTCACATGATAAAATAAAGTTGTGTGTTTGTGTGTATACAGGAAGTAGTTTACAAAACAAAGATTTGTGTGTGCAGGAAGTAGTACACGAAACAAAGGTGTGTATGTGTTTGTGTGTACAGGAAGTAGTTTACAAGACAAAATACATGTGTGTGTTTGTGTGTGTACAGGAAGTAGTTCACAAGATAAAATAAAGTTGTGTGTTTGTGTGTATACAGGAAGTAGTTTACAAAACAAATGTTTCGGTGTGCAGGAAGTAGTACACAAAACAAAGGTGTGTTTGTGTGTGGAGGAAGTAGTTTACAAGACAAAATACTTGTGTGTGTACAGGAAGTAGTTCACAAGATAAAATAAAGTTGTGTGTTTGTGTGTATACAGGAAGTAGTTTACAAAACAAAGGTTTGGGTGTACTGGAAGTTGTACACAAAACAAAGGTGTGTATGTGTTTGTGTGGAGGAAGTAGTTTACAAGACAACATACATGTGTGTGTTTGTGTGTGTACAGGAAGTAGTTCACAAGATAAAATAAAGTTGTGTGTTTTTGTGTATAAAGGAAGTAGTTTACAAAACAAAGGTTTGAGTGTACAGGAAGTAGTACACAAAACAAAGGTGTGTATGTGTTTGTGTGTGCAGAAAGTAGTTTACAAGACAAAATATATGTATGTGTTTGTGTGTACAGGAAGTAGTTTACAAGACAAAATACATTCGCGTGTTTGTGTGTGTACAGGAAGTACTTTACAAGACAAAAAAAGTTGTGTGTTTGTACGTACAGGAAGTAGTTTACAAGACAAAATAAATGTGTGTGTACAGGAAGTAGTTGACAAAACAAAATAAAGTTGTATGTTTGTGTGTGTGTACACGAAGTAATTTACAAGACAAAAGAAAGTTGTGTGTGTGTGTGTGTACAGGAAGTAGTTTACAAAACAGAAGAAAGTTGTGTGTTTGTACGTACAGGAAGTAGTTTGCAAGACAAAACAAAGATGTATGTGTGTGTTTACAGGAAGTAGGTTGCAATACAAAAAAAAGTAGTGTGTGTGCAGAAAGTGTTTCACAAGGTAAAGCAACATTGTGTGTACAGAAAGTGGTTTCCAAAATAAAGGTGTGTATGTGTTTGTGTGTACAGGAAGTAGTTTACAAAATAGTGTTTGGGTGTACAGGAAGTAGTTTACAAGACAAGATACATTTGTGTTTGTGTTTGTACAGGAAGCTAGTTCACAAGATAAAACAATGTTGTGTGTTTGTGTGTACAGGAAGTAGTTTACAATACAAAAGAAAGTTGTGTGTTTGTGAGTTTACAGGAAGTAGTTTGCGAGACAAAATAAAGTTGTGTGTTTGTGTGTACAGGAAGTAGTTTCCGGGACAAAAGTAAGTTTGTGTGTGTGTACAGGAAGTAGTTTGAGAGACAAAATAAGGTTGTGTGTTTGTGTGTACAGGAAGTAGTTTGTAAGACAAAATGAAGTTGTGTGAACAGGTAGTAGTTTGAAAGAAAAAATAATGAAATGTGTGTTTGTGTGTGTACAGGAGACAAAAGTAAGTTCTGTGTTTGTGTGTGTACAGGAAGTAGTTTGTGAGACGAAAATAAGTTGTGTGTTTGTGTGTGTACAGGAAGTAGTTTGTGAGACAAAAGTAAATTGTGTGTTTGTGTGTGTGTAGGAAGTAGTTTGAGAGACAAAATAAACTTGTGTTTGTTTGTGTACAAGAAGTAGTTCACAAGATAAAACAAAGTTGTGTGTTTGCGTGTACAGGAAGTAGTTTACAAGACAAATGAAAGTTATGTGTGTGTGTGTGTGTGTGTGTGTGTGTGTACAGGAAGTAATTTACAAGACAAAATAAAGTTGTGTGAACAGGTGGTAGTTTGAAAGAAAAAAGAATGAAATGTGTGTTTGTGTGTGTACAGGAAGTAGTTTGTGACACAAAAGTAAGTTGTGTGTTTGTGTGTATAGGAAGTAGTTTGAGAGACAAAATAAACGTGTGTGTTTGTGTACAGGAAGTAGTTTGCGAGACAAAAGAAAATTGTGTGTTTGTGTGTACAGGAAGTAGTTTGGAAGACAAAAGAATGTTGTGTGTGTACAATAAGTAGTTTACAAGACAAAGAAAATATGTGTGTTTGTGTGCATACAGGAAGTACTTTGCAAAACAAAAGTAAGTTGTGTGTTTGTGTGTGTACAGGAAGTAGTTTGAGAGACAAACTTTGTGTGTGTGTGTGTGTGTGTGTACAGGAAGTTGTTTGCAAGACAAAAGAAAGTTGTGTGTTTGTGTCTACAGGAAGTAGTTTGAGACACAAGAGAAAGTTGTGTTTTTGTCTGTACAGGAAGTAGTTTGCGAGACAAAAGAAAGTGTTTGTGTGTACAGGAAGTAGTTTAGACAAAAGAAAGTTGTGTGTTTGTACGTGCACGTGAAGTAGTTAAAAAGAAAGTTGTGTGTAGTTCTCAGGTCAGTGTGCAGCAGACATGAAGAAGGTTTATTCGGAGTTCTGCAGTCGTCATCCCAAAGCGGTGAAGCTCTACAAAGAAGTTCTGCTGCGGGACAGAAGACTGCAGCAGTTCATCAGGGTGAGTCTGGTCTTTTTGAAAAGTTGTTTGCTGGTTTGAGTTCCTGGCATCAGAAGATCTGAGTGTCCTCAAGAAGTCCAGTGCTGGTTCTTGAAGGCTCTCCACTGACATTCCCCTTCTTGCTCAGCGTGCCTGTCGGGGTCCTCTGCTGCGTCGCCATGGCGTCCAGGAGTGCATCCTGCTGGTCACCCAGAGGATCACCAAATATCCCGTTCTTCTTCAGAGGCTCCTGGACAACACCAAAGGTACACCGGGAGTTGGCCTCGGAGGTCCAAACTGAAGTGCTGAAGAACTGATGTGACCGCGTGGCCTCCCTCAGGCAACCAAGAGGAGGCGCAAGCGCTGAGCCAAGCTCTGCTCCTCCTCAAGGACCTCATCAGCTCGGTGGATCAGGAGGTTCTGGAGCTGGACCGGACCAGGAGGCTGCAGGAGATCCAAGCCCGCCTGGACCATCGGTCTCAGGCCGAGGTCCGGGGCGGAGGCGTGTTCCGAGGAGGAGAGCTGCAGCGAAGGAGGCTTCTCCATGATGGAATGCTGCTCTGGAAGGTCCAGGGCTCCAGGATGAAAGGTAGAGGAGGAGCACGGGGGCGTGGCTTGGCGAGTCACATGACCTGACCTGTGGGTGTGTCCAGATGTTCGGGTGCTGTTGATGTCGGACATCTTGGTTTTCCTTCAAGACAAAGACCAAAAGTTCACGTTTGCGTCCTTCGTAAGTTCACACCTCAGCGTTCACCACGACATTAGACATGTCCAACGTGTGTGTGTCTGTGTGAGACAGTATCACCTGTCTGCGTGTGTGTGTGTGTGTGTGTGTGTGTGTGTGTGTGTGTGTGTGTGTGTGTGTGTGTGTGTGTGAGACATTATCACCTGTCTGCATGTTTGTGTGTAACATCATTACCTGCGTCTGTGTGTGTGTGTGAGACATTATCACCTGTCTGCATGTGTGTGTGACATCATTACCTGCGTCCGTGTGTGTGTGTGAGACATTATCACCTGTCTGTATGTGTGTGTGTGACATCATTACCTGCGTCTATGTGTGTGTGTGTGTGAGACATTATCACCTGTCTGCATGTGTGTGTGACATCATTACCTGCGTCCGTGTGTGTGTGTGAGACATTATCACCTGTCTGTATGTGTGTGTGTGACATCATTACCTGCGTCTGTGTGTGTGTGTGTGAGACATTATCACCTGTCTGCATGTGTGTGACATCATTACTTGTGTCTGTGTTAGACATTAGCACCTGTCTGCATGTGTGTGTGTGACATCATTGCCTGTGTCTGAGTGTGAGACATTATCACCTGTCTGCATGTGTGTGTGTGTGTGACATCATTACATGTGTGTATGTGACATCATTGCCTGTGTGTGAGACATTATCACCTGTCTGCATGTGTGTGTGTGACATCATTGCCTGTGTGTATGTGTGAGACATAATCACCTGTCTACATGTTTGTGTGTGACATCATTGCCTGTGTATGTGTGTGAGACATAATCACCTGTCTGCATGTGTGACATCATCGCCTGTATACGTGTGTGTGTGAGAGACATTATCACCTGTCTGCATGTGTGTGTGTGTGACATTACCTGTGTGTATGTGACATCATTGCCTGTGTGTGAGACATTATCACCTGTCTGCATGTGTGTGTGTGTGTGACATCATTACATGTGTGTATGTGACATCATTGCCTGTGTGTGAGACATTATCACCTGTCTGCATGTGTGTGTGTGACATCATTGCCTGTGTGTATGTGTGAGACATAATCACCTGTCTACATGTTTGTGTGTGACATCATTGCCTGTGTCTGTGTGTGAGACATAATCACCTGTCTGCATGTGTGACACCATCGCCTGTATCCGTGTGTGTGTGAGAGACATTATCACCTGTCTGCATGTGTGTGACATCATTGCTTGTGTGTATGTGTGAGACATAATCACCTGTCTGCATGTGTGTGTGTGACATCCCTGCCTGTGTGTATGTGTGAGACGGTATCACCTGTCTCTGTGTGTGTATGACATCATTGCCTGTGTCTGTGTGTGTGTGAGACATTATCACCTGTCAGCATGTGTGTCTGAGTGTGAGACATTGTCACCTGTCTGCGTGTCTGTGTGTGTGACATCATTGCCTGTGTGTGTGCTTGCGTGTGTGTGAGACATTATCACGTGTCTGCATGTGTGTGACATCATTGCCTGTTTCTGAGTGTGAGACATTATCACCTGTCTGCATGTCTGTGTGTGTGTGTGACATCATTGCCTGTGACTGTGTGTGACATTATCACCTGTCTGCGTGTGTGTGTGAGAGACATCACCTGTGTGTGTGAGATATCACCTGTGTTTGTGTGTGTGTGTGTACGTGAGACATCCTCACCTGTGTTTGTGTGTGCTTACGTGAGCCCTCATCACCTGTGTGTGTGAGAGAGACATCAACGCCTGTATTTGTGAGACATCACCTGCGTGTATGTATTTGTATGTGTGTGTGTGACATCATCACCTGTCTGTGTGTGTTTGAGACATTATCACTTGTGTTTGTGTTTTTACGTGAGACATCACCTGTGTGTGAGACATCATCGCCTGTGTTTGTGAGACATCACTAGTGTGCGTGTGTGTGAGACATCATCACCTGTGGGTGTGCGTGTGTTTGAGACATCACATGGGTTTGTGCGTGTGAGGCATTTTCCTGTATTTACGTGTGTGTGTACCTAAGACATCATCACCTGTGTTTGTGTGTGCTTACGTGAGATATCATCACCTGTGTGTGTGTGAGAGACATCATTGCCTGTATTTGTGAGACATCACATGCGTGTGTGTGTGACATCATCACCTGTGCTTGTGTGTGAGACAACATTGCCTGTGTTTGTGAGACATCATCTGTGTGTGTGTGTGTGTGTGTGTGTGTGTGTGTGTGTGTGTGTGTGTGTGTGTGTGTGTGTGTGTGTGTGTGTGTGTGTGTGTGTGTGACATCCCCTGCGTGTGTGTGTGACATCACCTGTACGCGTGTCTGTAGATATCATCGTTTATGTTTGTGTGTGTTCACGTGAGCCATCATCACCTGTGTGTGAGACATTATCGCTTGTGTTTGTGAGATATCACCTGTGTGTGTGTGTGACATCATCTCCAATCTGCGTCTGTGTGACATCGCTTGTGTGTATGTGAGACATCATCACCTGTGTGTGTGAGACATCATCGCCTGTGTTAGCAATCACCTGCGTGTGTGTGAGACATCAACACCTGTGTGCGTGTGAGACATCATCGCCTGTGCTTGTGTGTATGTGAGACATCATCACCTTTGTGTGAGACATTGTCACCTGTGCTTGTGTGTACGTGAGACATCATCACCTGTGTTTGTGTGTGTGAGACATCCTCACGTGTGTGTGACATCATTGCCTGGGTTTGTGTGTGTGAGACATCATCGCCTACAGTAAGTGTGTGAGACATTGCCTCTCTGCATGTGTCTATGTGAGACATCACCTGTGTGTGAGACCTCATCGCTTGTGTTTGTGAGACATCACCTGCGTATGTGTGAGACATCATCGCCTGGGCTTGCGTGTACGTGAGACATCATCACCTGTGTGTGAGACATCATCGCCTGCATTTGTGTGTGTGTGTGAGAGTTAATTACGTGTCTGTTAGTCATCATCGCCTGTGTTTGTGTGTGTGAGACATCATCGCCTGTGTTTGTGAGACATTACCTACGTGTGTGTGACATCGTCACCTGTGTGCATGTGTGTGTACGTGAGACATCACCTGTGTGCGTGTGAGATATCATCGCCTGTATTTGTGTGTGTGCGTGTGTGAGGGACATCACCACCTGTGTGCGTGTGTGTGTTTCAGGACAAGTCTCCTGTGGTGTCTCTGAACAAGCTGATCGTCAGAGATATAGCCAATCAGGAACGAGGGATGTACCTGATCAGTGACTCCACCCCCCCGGAGATGTACGAGCTCCACGCTTCCTCCAAAGACGACCGCCGCACGTGGATGACCAGAATCCAGCAGGCCACACTCAGGTGTGGACCGTCTTAGTACCTCCTCCAAGTACTGCATGATGAGTAGTAATGATGTATGCTGAGTAGTAATACTATGTGTGCTACTTGTGTGTGAGCAGTTGTCCGTCCAGAGAAGACTTCCCTCTGATCGAAACAGAGGACAAAGCTCTCCTGCGACGTCTGAAAGGTAGGACACGCCTCCTCTGTCTGACGTGGTCTCACCTGGTCCTCGCCTTGACCCGCACGTGTCCTCCAGCCGACATCCTGCAGAAGGACCGTGAGGTGCTAGAGCTCCTGCAGGAGCGCGTCACTCTGTTCGCCGAGCTGGCGGAGGCGACAGGAAGAGGCGGGGCAGGAGACGGCGGCACGTCCTCGCGTCCCTCCAACCGGAACCTGTTTCGGACGGACGCCGCTCACGCTCCTCCCTCCGAGCCGCTGCTCACCGCCGCCATTTCCGAAGGTGCTTTTTTATTTCCCCACGCGCCTTGAAGATCATGATTTTATGTCTCACTTTTTACTTTTTGTCTTCAGTGGACAAACTGAGCCTCCTGTTGGCGGGGTCCAGCATCACTAAAGCGCCGGTCGCTAACGGCAACCAGGAGTTAACCAGTGAGTGGCCGCCGTCTTGACAAAACAACACAAGTATCATCAATAAATCAAATATTTGTGTCAGACGGCGAAACCTCGTCACTCAACGGTTCTGTGGACCTAAACATCAACTCTTCTAAGGTAAGTTCGCTTGGAATGTTATATATAAGTCACAAAATATTTATACCAATATATTTCATTAAACATATACATTGCAGGGCGTCACACATACATATTATACAACTACCGTATTTCCTTGAATTGCCACCGGGGTGCTAATTAATTTAAAACCTCTTCTCACTCCTGCGCTTCCCAAAGGCATGCGGTAAAAGTAAGCATGCGCTAATTATATTAAAACCTCTGCTCACACCGGCACTTACCAAAGGCATGCAGCAAAAATTTGAGTGTGGTGTAAGCTTGGACCTTAAATCCTACTGAATAGCTCTTAATCTTCTTCCCTTTATGCGATTTCAAATTACCGGTATTGAAATCAGCCTCCTTCATTTTGAAAATGATGACAGGGGAAGTGTCACTCGTGACGTCACGAGTTTGACCAGGCGGTAATACTAAGCATGTTTTTGCAGGACTCAAACGGAAACCAGGTTCAGGAGAGGACGCTAAAAGAGGTAAAAAGCTGCAATGCGAGCACAACGTGACAGCCCGAGCTAACGTTGTGTTTCCACAGGAAGTGTGTCAGCGTCTGGTCAGTCTGAGCACGCAACTCCACGCCCTGCAGGTAAGACCGTGAGAACGCCGTCCCGGGCTCCTTTCATCTGACTTGTCGACTCCGCCCACTAGGCGGCGGTGATACGTCAGGACTCCACGCTGGAACTGTTTGTCCGGTCGAGCCCGGCCACGGGCCCGACCGCCGGCCCCAACACCGGACCCCGTCTATGTCGCTCCGTGTCGCGGGACACGGGGCTTGACGGCGGCGGCGAAGTGGCGTGCTTGAAGCGGCAGGTGGAGCTTCTACAGGAGGAAGTGACGCGGCTGCGCCTCAAGGAGGAAGCACCCCCAAAGGAAGAGGCGGAGCCGGGCAACAGGAGGAGGAGCAACGGCTGTGACGTCGTCAAAGGGGAACAGGTGTGTGGACCAAATGTTTCATGGCGGGATCTTCGTGAGCAAAGGGCCGCTGGAATAGGTACACTTACCATGTCCAACCAATGACGTCGTTTGAAAATGCCTCCTTTGCGCAGCTGAGGAGGAGGCGGGGTAGCAGAGAGCAGGAGCCACACCCCCTCGCCCCATTGGCCACTCATGACCCGGTCGACCAATTAGACGGCCTTCAGGAAGCAGACGGGGAGGATGTGGTGAAGATCTCTCCTCGCGCTGACAGTCCCAGAGGTCAGCTGACGACCACACACAAATACAAATATAATAAATAGATTATATATCAAACTATTTCATAGAAATATCACCTTTGATATTCTCACTATTGGTCTCACCTTTTTTCTATTCTGGACATTAAAAACCTAAGAAGTTTCCAACTTACAGAAATTCCTGGCTTCTCGTAACGTAATAGTGAAGTGAATTATGTCTATATAGCACTTTTCTCTAGTGACTCAAAGCACTTTACATAGTGAAACCCAATATCTAAGTTACATTTAAACCAGTGTGGGTGGCACTGGGAGCAGGTGGGTAAAGTGTCTTGCCCAAGGACACAATGGATGTGACTAGGACAGCGGGAGCGGGAATCGAACCTGGAACCCTCAAGTTGCTGGCACGGCCACTCTACCAACCGAGCTATGCCGCCTCAAAAATGTTTCTACTTCCACATTTCGCCACCAATTCCTTGCTAATTAGCCAAATGCTAGCATGCTAACATTAGCAAAGTATTTTGTCACTTGATGCATGTTTAGGGGAACTGCACTTTTTTTTTTTTTTCCCCCCATCTTTTATGTTAGACAAGCACACACGTTTTTAGTTTTCATGCATTTCAAACTAAATAAACACTAGCAAGAGTCTGCTAACGAAGGAGTCAATAGCAGACGCTCTATTTCGCCGATAAAGCGCTCTAAAAAAAACTCAGTCGAGCTTTTTTATACACGCTGTAAGTATATATGTAATGTAGTAACATTCCTAATTACATGTAATATTTATCTTATTAAATTTATTTAATATAATATTTATTATAAAACATTTAAAAAGGTATACACTTTAAAGTCAAATATGCTAACTGTTAAAATGCTAGTTAATAGCATGCTAACTATTCTAGCTCATTTTACAGGGTTAAATCTTTGACTTGACCCATGCCTACTGTCAAGTCAAGTAACAAAATATTTTGCTAACATGCAAGCTTTTTAGCAGATTTTAAAAGTATACACTTAAGTGTCTAATATGCTAACTGTTAACATGCTAGCTATTCTAGCTCACTATGCACGGTCAAATATTTGACTTGACGAATGCCAACTATCTAGTCAACAAGTAACAATATATTTTGCGAACATTAGTATGCAGGCTTTTTAGCTAATTTTAAAGGTATACACTTTAGAGTCGAATATGCTGTTAACATGCTAGATGATAGCATGCTAGTTATTCTAGCTCACTTTGCAGGGTTTAATATTTGACTTGACGCATGCTAACTGTCAAGTACAGAAACAAAATATTTTGCTAACATTAGCATGTAAATTTTTCAGCAAATGTTAAAGGTATACATTTTAGAGTTAAATATGCTAACTGTTAACATGCTAGCTATTCTAGCTCACTATGCATGGTCAAATATTTGTCTTGACGCATGCAAACGGTCAAGTCAAGTAACAAAATATTTTGCAAAAATTTTGCTTGCAAACTTTTCAGCAAATGTTAAAGGTATACATTTTTGATTCAAATATGCTAACTGTTAACAGCATACTAGCTGCTCTAGCTCACTTTGCATGGTCAAATATTTGACTTGATGCATGCTAACTCTGACAAAATATTTAGCTAACGTTAGCATGCAAGCTTTTTAATTTTTTTTGAAGGTATACACTTTAGAGTCAAATATGCTACCTGTTAACATGCTAACTATTCTAGCTAACTATGCATAGTCAAATATTTGACTTGACGCATGCTAACGGTCAAGTCAAGTAACAAAATATTTTGCTAAAGATAGCATGCAAGCTTTTTAACACATTTTGATGGTTTCCGCTTTAGAGTCAAATATGCCAACTGTCAACATTGTTAGCATGTTAGCTTTACTTTTGCTCATTGTGCTATGTAGCCAGCATTCTAACTGTTTTAGCTCTTGATAATAAATAAACCTACTCAGTGGCCTAGTGGTTAGAGCAGGGGTCACCAACACGGTGCCTGCGGGCACCAGGTCGCCCATAACGACCAGATGAGTCGCCCACTGGCCTGTTCTAGAAATAGCTCGAATAGCAGCACTTACCAGTGAGCTGCCTCTATTTTTTAAATTTTATTTATTTACGAGCAAGCTGGTCTCGCTTTGCTCGACATTTTTAATTCTAAGAGAGACAAAACTCAAATAGAATTTCAAAATCCTAGAAATTATTTTAAAGACTTGATCTTTACTTGTTTAAATAAATTCATTTATTTTTTTTAACTTTACTTCTGATAACTTTTAGAAAGACAATTGTGGAGGGAAAATACAACCTTAAAAATGATTTTAGGATTTTTAAACACATATACCTTTTTACCTTTTAAATTCCTTCCTCTTCTTTCCTTCTTTTTTTATTGTAAAGAATAATAAATACATTTTAATTTAATTCTTCATTTTAGCTTCTGTTTTTTTCGACGAAGAATATTTGTGAAATATTTCTTCAAACTTATTATGATTAAAATTCAAAAAAATTATTCTGGCAAATCTAGAAAATCTGTAGAATCAATTTTAAATCTTATTTCAAAGTATTTTGAATTTCTTTTAACATTTTTGTTCTGGAAAATCTAGAAGAAATAATGATTTGTCTTTGTCAGAAATATAGCTTGGTCCAATTTGTTATATATTCTAACAAAGTGCAGATTAGATTTTAACCTATTTAAAACATGTCATCAAAATTCTAAAATTAATCTTAATCCGGAAAAATTACTAATGATGTTCCATAATTTTTTTGTTATTTTTTTAAAAAAAGATTCGAATTAGCTAGTTTTTCTATTAATTTTTTTCAATTAAATTTTGAATTTTAAAGAGTCGAAATTGAAGATAAACTATGTTTCAAAATTTTATTTTAATTTTTTCCTGTTTTTCTCCTCTTTTCAACCCTTCAATAAAGTGTTTTTTTTCATCATTTATTCTCTACAAAAAAACCTTCCGTAAAAGGAAAAAAAATGTACGACGACGGAATGACAGAGAAAAAAACATTTATATATATATATATATATATATATATATAGAGAGAGAGAGAGAGAGAGAGAGAGAGAGAGATTTATTTATTAAAGGTAAATTGAGTTAGTTGGCTATTTCTGGCAATTTATTTAAGTGTGTATCAAACTGGTAGCCCTTCGCATTAATCAGTACCCAAGAAGTAGCTCTTGGTTTCATAAAGGTTGGTGACCCCTGGTGAGATCGGTAGGTTGGGAGTTCAAACCCCGGCCGAGTCGTACCAAAGACTATAAAAAAATGTGACCCATTACCTCCCTGCTTGGCACTCAGCATCAAGGGTTGGAATTTGGGGTTAAATCACCATAAATGATTCCAGAGCGCGGCACAGCTGCTGCCCACTGATCCCCTCACTTCCCAGGGGGTGAACAAGGGGATGGGTCAAATGCAGAGGACAAATTTCACCACACCTAGTGTGTGTGTGTGTGACAATCATTGGTACTTTAACTTCACCTTTACATATGCTAACGATGCGTGTTGTCTGCGTTTAGACCTGCAGGACATTCCGGAAGAAAGCGAGTGCGGAGCAGATCCCAGTTAATGTCTCACTGTGACGTCACCGTGATGTCACCGCTGTCCTGATGTCATTTCCTGCTTCGGAAAAAAAAAAGGAGGTCTGCGACTTCAAACAGGAAGTGTGTCACCGGAGTGGGCGGAGCTAACGACTTGGTCCAAACGCCACTAAAACAGAGATTTGGTCAGGTGACTACATGACCCACAACACGGACACTACTTATTTATTTAGTCAGTGTGGTTTGTAGGAAGTACATTTCATGCATGAAGTCCACGAAACGGTGGCAACGGCCTCGCTGGTGCTGATCAATTCATAGAATAGCGGAAAGAAAGTAAACGCTAACGAGGACAGAGAAGGCGGGAGATGGTTGACGTCCTCTTCAAGAACCGCATGGACGGGTCACATGACGCAACTTGAAGGCAAAATGTCTCTTTTAAGTGTCGTCTTCATCAAGCTGGAACCTTTTTTTTGTTAGTTTTGTTTTATTCTCAGGACAATTGTGTTTTTAAGTCTTGATAAAAGATCACCGAACTGCTGCATGCTGCCTCGAACTACTTTTCACGCCTTAAAGGGACACGCCTGTCTTTGACACAGTGACTTGCGATACCGGTCCGATACGTTGTGCAAATATACACCGAACGTGTCTGCTGAATTTTAAAACCCTGTGTATTTTCAAATACCGTATTTCCTTGAATTGCCGCTGGGGCGCTAATTAATTTAAAACCTCTTCTCACTCCTGCGCTTACCGAAGGCATGCAGTAAAAGTAAGCATGCGCTAATTATTTTAAAACCTCTTCTCACTCCGGCACTTACCAAAGGTATGCAGTAAAAATTTGAGTGTGATGTAAGCCTGGACCTTAAATCCTACTGAATAGCTCTTAATCTTCTTCCCTTTATGCGATTTCAAATTACCGGTATTGAAATCAGCCTCCTCCATTTTGAAAATGACGACAGGGGAAGTGTCACTCGTGACGTCACGAGTTTGACCAGGCGGTAATACTAAGCATGCGCTAATTATTTTGGGAAGCGAGTTTGACCCGGCAGTAATTCAAGGCAGCCGCATACTATATGCCCTGCGGCAATTCAAGGAAATACGGTACATACCGAACGTGTCTGCTGAATTTTAAAACACTTTGTATTTTCAAATATCTATCTTAAAAAAAAAATCATAAATGTAAGAAAAAAGTTTTTCAAAATTGGAATGTAATGAGAAAATGCTGACTTGTCTTTTAAACAATTGTATATTTGGTTTTTTTTACATATACAGTCCAGAAATACAATTAAACACATTTAAAATGTTCTTTTTTTTCTCCCCAAACAAGTAACCCGCTAAATTATATATAAAATAAAAACACATAAATATTTATAACACAATTTTGTGTTTAGAGATAAATATCTTTTTTTTTAGCATTTTAAAAGAAATATCAAAACGCCCCCCCATACCCGACTTTTCAGTCAAGCTACGTATATTATTTTTGTGCACCCCTAATAATAATATACCTACTTATAACATAAAAGTTTGTATTTAAACATGTAATATCTGTTTTAAGCATTTTTCAAAAAATGAAAAAAATTGTCAAAATGGTCCCTGTTGACATTTAGTTTTCAGTATACGGAAAAAGTGGTGTAAAAAGTTTTTGGACACACCTCATCTGAAATATTATAAGCTCTTGAAATAAAGATAAATAAATAAATAAATGGGTTGTACTTGTATAGCGCTTTTCTACCTTCAAGGTACTCAAAGCGCTTTGACACTACTTCCACATTTACCCATTCACACACACATTCACACACTGATGGAGGGAGCTGCCATGCAAGGCGCCAACCAGCACCCATCAGGAGCAAGGGTGAAGTGTCTTGCTCAGGACACAACGGACATGACGAGGTTGGTTCTAGGTGGGATTTGAACCAGTGACCCTCGGGTTGCGCACGGCCACTTTTCCACTGCGCCACGCCATCCAAGATAAAATAAAAATAGTCAGTTAATTAAAGAAAATAATACTATTGAATGCACCTGGGGATTGGCAACACTAAATTAGCCCTAGTGTGTGAATATGAGTGTGAATGTTGTCTATCTGTGTTGGCCCTGTGATGAGGTGGCGACTTGTCCAGGGTGTACCCTGCCTTCCGCCCGAATGCAGCTGAGATAGGCTCCAGCAACCCCCCCCCCCCCCCCCCCGGACAAGCGGTAGAAAAATGGATGGATGGATGGACAACAACAATAATAAACACTGTTTATTGTGTAAGTGAACATTAATATTTTAAACAGACTTTTTGACACAATAGGTTATGTAGTTGCAAAATCACATTATTATTATTATTAGAAGTAGTATTATCATCATCATAATTATATTCTTGGGGTGGGAAACAACAGTAAAATATTCAAAAAAGAGCAAAGAATCGAAATGTATGGAGAAAAAGATGAAATGTTTGAATCATTTAGAGTAATGTATTAGTCAACTATTTTACAAAGCTGACACAAAGTGTGTCTTTAAATATATGTATGTATATATATGTTTTAGCAATTTTAATAAAAATAAAAAATATATCAAAACGGCCCCTCTGTACTTAGACTTTTTCAGTATGAGGCCCTTGTCGGACCCCCCTGTTATATACAATCAAAAGTATACAATTGTCCATAAACAAAATTGTTAGCATTTGACAATAATAATGTTGAATAGCAGAAAAGTTGACATTAACTGTGGCCCAATTAAGCACTATAAAGTAATAATATTTAATAACAATCCAAGGTGACTGAACTTAATTATCTTATATAAGAAAAATCAAATTGACTTTCAATCTTTATTAGCAAATATGGAACATGTTGAAGTGCAGTTTAATCTCTAGTTGGAAAATCTGGGTGGGAGGGTTTGTTTTGTTGTCTATTTTGTTGTCAATTGCAATTGTATGACATTTTTAATGCTTCTGGACATTGCATTTAATGTTTTAGTGCCATTTAAGCCCTTATTTTTTGTAAAATCAATTTCTTGCACGTAAAAATGTGACAAATTAAGTAAGTAACACTACGGTGTAACTTTCAGGGTCATTTGCTGTGTTTTCTGTCGCAGGCTGTAACCAGGAACCATTTATTATTTTTTTAAATTCATAAATTGTAAAGAAAGTCAAATTGAAAATGTAACTTACAACACGGTCAGTGTATGTTGTGGTCATTGAATGCTCTTTTCATCAATAGAAATTGGAAAAAAAACAACAACCTGATTTGTTTATTTGAATTTAATTTCAAAAAGCAAAAAAGGAAGTAAAGGGAAAAAAATAAGTTGTTTTTTTGGTATCGATGAGCAACAACAACATTAAAAAACGGTTAGTTTTATGATAGAAACAAATAATTCCCGAGTAAAACAGAAAACGGAAAAACAGATGTTTTTTTTTCATTTGCAACCACCGGACATTTTGGTTTCAAAGTAAAAGCTGCACATACATTGCCTGCTTTTACTTTGAAATGAAAAGCTTCCGGTGTCCTAATAAGGTCTGTTTTTTTCATTTCCAGTTACCAAGGATTTAAATGTTTGCTGTATGAAATACCAAACCGTTTCTAGATGTAGTTACCGCTTTTTTTTATACCAACATAACGTTTTTTTGTTTCAATTCTCTTATTTTTTTCAAATAAAATGTAAATAAACTTGTCGTTTTTCCTTTTTCATATGTGCATCTTTTTCTTATTTATTTTCTTTTTATTTTATTTATTTATTTTAATCTTCTATATATAAATTTCAATATTTACAAACCGACGATAAACACTAATCGAAATAAGTACAAAAACCGTACAAAATAAAACCGCGCCATGGTGTTGTACTATATATATATATATATATATATATATATATATATATATATATATATATATATATATATATATATATATATATATAATATGTATATATATATATATTATACATATATATATATTGTTTTGTATATTGTACAGGATGGCTTGTTATTTTTATTGGATAGTAGTCTGTTCATTTCAACTGTTAGTTTTTCCTTTATTACCTCTTGTGTTATTTATTTTACCCCATATTTGTTCCCACAACCGCACCTTAAGTTGGAGTCTTTAATCTCGTTATATGCAAATATAATGACAATAAAGTCTATTCTATTCTATTCTATTCTATATATACTTATACATATATGACTTAATTGGATTATCCAAAGAATAGTGCTCGATACAGTGATAGAGCGCAATATGTTTGTGTGGGAAAAATCACGAGACTACTTCATCTCTACAGAACTGTTTCATGAGGGGTTCCCTCAATCGTCAGAAATCTCCTGACGATTGAGGGAAACCCTCATGAAACAGTTTTGTAGAGATGAAGTAGTCTCGTGATTTTTCCCACACATACATATATATATAATGTGCAAAAACCATAGGCTCACTCTAATTTAAATTTGGATCATAGCATCATCGTTTTCACAGATTTTTGTTGTTAGAGGTAGAAAGTGTTTTAATGTAGAGTTCTAAATCTTTTTTAAAGGCACAAAAGACGGGTCGGGTATTGAGAAACTTACATTTATGAATATAAAACTTAGCCAATAGAATAATGACGTTGCAAAGGTAAAATTACTATTCAAATTTTTGTTCATACAGTGTAAAACCAAATATCCCATCTTCAAAACAAAGCACAAATTTGTCATGAATATTGTAACAAATGTGCATCTATGAAAAGGATATTCAATGACCAAAGCTGTGACGTCACTTTCTAGGTCACGAGACCCTACAAATTAAGAGCATGTCATTCAAGAAAATATGTGTGAAGGGAATAATATCAAAAATACTTAACGGTGCATTTTTAATAAAGAAATGTATGAAATAGATATTAAAGTGCAATAAAGAATTGAAACAGGCGATGAAAGTTTTTTTTTTTCCGAGAAAGCCGTCTTGTTGCGTCACTTCCGGGAGGGAACAACGCGGAAAAGGTGGAGTCCAAGTTGGGGAGTTGGTTGAATACGGAAGCCGACCAGACCCGCACTATTCACCGGACCCAAACCAGAACCACCACCCTAATCTTCTCCTCGCCTCTTTCTTACTTTTGCTCCAACTTGAGAAGCGCTAAGCGGTCATTTCTTGTTCCCTTAGGACGCGCCGCGCATACACCGCCCGCTAGCTGCTAACAGCTAGTTAGCAACCTAGCTGCTAACGTCAGAGACAGGTAAGAAGTGCTTGTCACACCTGTTTGTTAACAACATTCCACAACTCCGTGTCGACACTAAAGTCCTCTCGTCGTTTTAAGTTGGGATGTTTTAGTACAAAGCGGGATGTGTGTGTGTTAACATCAGAAAATTTGGGCGGGTTGAGAAACACGTCTGGACCCGCCCGAACCTGCTCTAGTTCCTTCCTCGTTTGGCACTGTTTAAATTTCACTGTGAGTGTTTGAGTGTGTGTGTGCGCTCCCTTGTCAGCGTTTGTGTTGCGATTGTTGGTAAATCTTGTGAAATTGACTTCCTGTGGCGTCCACACAAAGTTCATTCTATACAAGCTCCGCCCCCATCTGACGCACTTGCTCGACTTGTTTGTGCAAAGACGACCAAACCATGAGCGGAGGAGTGAACAGCATCGAGGCGGTGAAGAGGAAGATCAAGGTTCTTCAAGCGCAAGCTGAAGAAGCCGAGGACCGAGCGGAGAAGCTGCAATGCCAGCTGGAGGAGGAGAAGAAGAGCCGGGAAGAGGTATGTGGGTTCACGCCTGCCCAGGTGTGACCATTGGCAGGTCAGGTGACCTTGTGCTTGTCGCAGGCCGAGGCGGACGTGGCGTCCCTCACTCGCCGTCTGCAGCTGACCGAGGACAATCTGGACCAGACCCACGGGCAGCTGACCGAGGCCATCAGCAAGCTGGACAAGCTGGAGAAGGTGGCCGACGAAAGCGAGAGGTAAGACCATCATCATCATCATCATCATCATCAGCCGTTGTCAATCCACTGCTGGACGAAGGCCTCAGCATGTTTCTGCCATTGTGAACGATCTCTAGCTGCTCCCTGCCACTGCACTGTTCCCCAATATTTGTCTATTTCATCTCGCCATCTCACTCTGTCTTCCTCTATTTCTGCTCCCATCCATGGGTCTCCATGATGTCATTGGGGAAGTCCATCTATTATCTGTTTTCCTACTGATATGTCCAGCCCACCTCCACTTACTTAATTTGATAGTTCTCATAATGTATTGGACTTGCGTTTGTTTTCTCACCCATTCATTTGTTTTTCTGTCTTTAAATGTGATTCCGAGCATATTTCTTTCCATGTTGTGTTGTGCTGCTGCTATTTTCTTTTCCATTTTATTTGACAATGCCCAGTTTTCAGCTCCATATGTCATGGTTGGTAACACGCTTTGATTAAAGACCTTTCTTTTTAGGCATAACGGTATTTCTCCTCTCATGATGTTACTCAGTTTTCCACATTGGCACCAGCCCAATCTGATTCTCCTCCCTATCTCCTGTTCTTGACTCTTTTCTTAAGAGGTAAGACCAGTGGTTCTCAAATAGGGGCACTTGAAGGTATGCCAAGGGGTACGTGAGATTTTTTTTAAATATTCTAAAAAATAGCAACAATTCAAAAATCCTTTATAAATATATTTATTGAATAATACTTCAATAAAACATGAATGTGTGGTGCACATTTTGCAAATCAATGGGCTCAAATACATGATTTTGGTGTCAATATAATTTATTAAATATTTATGTAAATCTATTCATTTGTAGTCGGGACAATAAGTGAAGTGAAGTGAATTATATTTATATAGCGCTTTTCTCAAAGTGACTCAAAGCGCTTTACATAGTGAAACCCAATATCTAATTTTTACATTTAAACCAGTGTGGGTGCCACTGGGAGCAGGTGGGTAAAGTGTCTTGCCCAAGGCCACAACGGCAGTGACTAGGATGGCAGAAGCGGGGATCGAACCTGCAACCCTCAAGTTGCTGGCACGGCCGCTCTACCAACTGAGCTATACCGCCCCTGAGTATTGCCCTCAAATCAGTCCAACCCTAACCACTATACAGTGTACATCCACGACTAAACTACTGATTAAACTACTACCACAACTTGGTTTACTATTTACAAAATATAATAATGTAGGGTTACTGACTAAACCATCCACAAAATCTCGTCTCGCGATATGCGAATTGCTTGCGCACAATGGAAATGACGTATAATTTGCAAAGTGCGCGAGATTGGTGAAATGCTTACAACAAATGTAAGTTCATAAACTGTGAAAAGAAATGCAACAATGCAATATTCAGTGTTGACAGCTAGATTTTTTTGTGGACATGTTCCATGAATATTGATGTTAAAGATTTCTTTTTTTTTTTGTGAAGAAATGTTTACAATTAAGTTCATTAATCCAGATGGGCCCTGCGATGATGTGGCGACCTGTCCGCCTTCCGCCCGATTGTAGCTGAGATAGGCACCAGCGACCCCAAAGGGAATAAGTGGTAGAAAAGGATGGATGGAATCCAAATGGATCTCTATTACAATCCCCAAAGAGGGCACTTTAAGTTGATGATTATTTCTATGTGTAGAAATCTTTATTTATAATTGAATCACTTGTTTATTTTTCAACAAGTTTTTAGTTATTTTTATATATTTTTTTCCAAATACTTGAAGAAAGACCACTACAAATGAGCAGTATTTTGCACTGTTATACAATTTAATAAATCAGAAACTAGTGCTGTATTTTACTTCGTTATCTCTTTTCTCAACCAAAAATGCTTTGCTCTGATTAGGGGTACTTGAATTAAAGAACATTTCACAGGGTTTACATCACTGAAAAAAGGTTGAGAACCACTGGGTAAGACGAGTGGCCGCAGTCACTGGCTGGTTTGTGGCTTGATGATAATGATGATGATGATGGTGAATGCCGCGTGTGTCCAGGGGGATTCGCGTGATCGAGACCCGAGCCATGAAGGACGAGGAGAAGATGGAACTCCTGACGGTCGAACTTAAACAAGCCCAGGTCATCGCCGAGGAGGCCGACCGCAAATACGAGGAAGTAGGTGCACCAACGAATAATCGCATCGGTATTGTAATTGGGCCGAATCGCCATAATTAACTTACAATACATATAATAGGGCCATAAGCAAGTAAATATCAGAACAAATGACAAATTATTAGAAACAATAACAAACCCCTTATAAATTATACAAATTATGAGTATATTATAAAACAAAAATCATGAGATAATCACTAAAATAATATTCAACTCGGAAACATCATAAATAATAATCATTAAATCCTAATTAATACATAAATGATAGCAAATAATTAAACTATACATAATTATGATAGCAAAACACTGAACTATACATAATTATTTGATCTTATTCCTAAATATGTTACTTTTTGTTTTTTAAGTACATGTTAAAGTGTGTTTTATGTATGTGCTTTTATGCTTGCCTATATATACACGAATACAACATATATAATAATAGGGCTACGGGCATGTAATTATTAAACTCATTAATGAATCACTATTAAATTAATTAGAAGCAAACTACTAAGAGTCAAGTAATAAGTCATGGACAAATTACTAATACTTGTGTAAAATATGAAGTAATCCTTAAATTATATAAATAAATCACGAGTATATCACTAATCTAAAAACTAATAAATCATAAAAAATAAAATCACAGAGCAAAATTGGACACAAATATCGGTAAACATAAATAATAATCATTAAATCATAATCACATAGGAAATCATTTAATTATAATTGACAAATCTTAAATAGCAAATAATTAAACAATACATTATCTGATTTTTTTATTCCTATATATATATATATATATATGTGTATATATATGTTTTGTTTTTTAAAGTCCATCTGAAAGTATGCTCTATGTATTTGTTTTTATGCTTGCCTATGTTTATAAATACTTACAATCCATATATTAGGGCTACGAGCAAGTAATAACTAAAATCATTAACAAATCACAAGGTCATAAACAAATTGCAAAAAAGTATGTAACAAATTCCTCAATTATATGAATGAAGTATGAGTATGTCACTGGTAATGATAAAAACTAATAAATCATGAACAATTAAAATCACTTTGTAACATTGAACACAAATATTGGTAATCAACACAAATAATAATCATTGAATCATCATCAAATAGCAAATTATTTAATTGTAATTAACAAATCGTAAATAAGAGCAAATAATTTAAATAATGCACGCATTATCTAATCTTTTTATTCCTAATATCTTACTTTTAGTTTTTTAAGTTGTATGTTAAAGTGTGTTTTATGTCTGGCTTTAATGCTTACCAGTATTTACGAATACTTACAATACATATATTAGGGCTATAAGCAAGATAATATTAAAGTCGTTAACAAATCACTAAATTAAATTAAGAGCAAACGAGTAAGAATCAAATAATAAATCATAAAATCTCTAATTAAATAAATTACTAATAAGAAACATCTCATGAACTAATAAATTATATAAGAAAACAAACAAATCCAAATAATTATATTATTGAATAAGGAGTGCAGGGTTTCCCACGCATTCATTTATTTGGGGCGGCCCGCCACAAAAAAATTACGACTGCCACAAAAAAAAAAAAATTTTGACTCGCTTGACCGCTCATAAAAGCAATGGGACTCTGTCTGTGAATGGAGCTTGTAGTTATATATTATATAAATATGTAAATATTATATAAATATGTACATAAAGTGTTGTAATCATATTCAAACTCTGCGTTATTCTTGGTCGCCGACTTATTACTGTCAACTGAGTTTTGTTTTTTAATGATTTCTGCTGGTGGTGTGCCTCTGGATTTTTTCAACGCAAAAAATGTGCCTTGGCTCAAAAAAGGTTGAAAAACACTGCTATATTGTGCATAACTACACTGAGTGTACACAATTGACGTCTTGGCCACTGTCCTGTTGAAATACAAAACCAGTTTTAAACATCTAGAACGTACGTTTATCTCACATAGCTGTCTTTCATTGTGTGTTAGCTGGAAAAATTACAAATCTGCTCTTTTGGGTTGTGCCATTTGAACAGTGTGCCGAGGACATCGATTAATGTGCACTGTACAGATATGTTGCTTATTGAATTAGCCGACAAGCTCACACATGGCGTACAACAAAAGTAGTGGTAGAGTAAGCGGTCTTCCTCTTGCTCTACTGTCTTTAATAGTAACAGTAGTTCAGTACAGTATGAGTCATTTCTAAATATTAGCTTGGGCCTACTTATTGTTGTGTAGATGTCCTGACGATTAGCCCGCAGACGACGCTTCAAATTGGTCTAATATTTATTGGAGAAAATGGAGCCACAGGGTTAACGTGTTTTGTCGTCTACCGCAGCAGGTGTAGAAGACGTATTATATTGAAGTGTTTTATTTTCTGAGGTAGAAGTAGAATTTGTGTGCCTTACAAAGACAGTGGTTCTGATTGGATCCCCTCTGTCATTCACGCCCCGCCCCTCTCTCCCATGTGCAACTGTGATCTAATAGTCCTACCCGCCCAAAGACAAAATTAAATATGATTGGGTTTAGTTTCTGTTGTTTTTATTCAACAAATTCAACAATTCTGGTATTGTTTCAGTCAACGCGCATTTGGTTGTGATTAGTTATCGTCCTATTTTCAGGCATGTGAAACTTCTGTGAAAATCTGCGTTTTTAAACATTAATTTTCATGTATCACTTTGCGTTTTTAATGAAATCAATAAAAATACGACTTAAACAACATTTTTTGAACGCTCACCGCACTGAGTCGCAGGACGGGAAGACGACCGGCACCGAAACAAGCTCGCTAGTTAGCCAACCATCCAGCTAGCTCACTTGTTGTCGCCTCCGCGCCACAATGTAGACGTCTGCCAATCACATTTGGATGATTACAATCTGAACACTGTTAGTTCCGATCCAATTGTAGTTTCAGAGTATTTATTTGTAGCCAGCGAGAAGGTATATTTTTGACGTGACGGACTGTAACTAAAGGTGACAACACGGGGCGTTGCTACAGGTTTTCTGAGTTCTTTGCAGGTATGTTATTTAATTTGACATGACATTTTCAATGATGATGATGTTAGTAAAAATGCTATGGTACATCACATGCGACATGTTAGTGTCAAAAAGCCAATCAGAAGAGGTTGGTAGATGAGAATACATCTAAAGGTAAAACATATTGTAGAAATGTACCCAATTGCAGTAAATGTAGTTTGGATTTTCAACATTTGTGACAGCACTTCCTGCTGAAAGAAATGTTGTTCGTTTTCCCCTGAAAGGGTACTCACACCCCTGACAAAATTGTTGACTAATTTGACCAATATGAACATTTTCAGTTGACAAAACTAACACTAAAGATCAGTCCCAAAGTGTACCCCATTTTCCTGACTATAGGTGAGCTGCAATCACGTGACCGAGAGGCTTGCGTGTTTTAGGCGATGGTCGAGAGCCCCATTAGGCGACTGTTTATTTACCTGCATCAGTGCAGATTTGGTTATTTTGAAAGGTTTGGAGGCAAATTTCAAATTGATCATGAAAAGGGTGAATACACGCTTGAGAAAAATAGTTTTTTCATGATTTTAACCACTTACCATGACCAAGACATTACTGCTCGCTTCGGCCTCACTTCTTTTGACACTTACGGCATTTAGAGAAGAAAAGATTGGAGGCTCCTCACGTCTTTACATATGAGGGGTCCACAAATCAAACAATCGGTGAGAGACAAAGTTGGACTTATTCGTACACCAATAACATATTTGATTGACATAACAAATGCCATGCTGCTGTGATCGTAAGTCTAAGGAGAAAAAGGATAAGTCTGTTTGTAGTTGATTTCCTGCCACAAATATTAGTGTTATCTACAATTCATGTCTGCAGTTGTTTTTATGGTGTGAAGTTCATACTTTGTCTCATTATTTAGCTGTATATGTCCCTGTTTTCAGCAATGTTAGCTAGTGATATTAAGATATAGTATATGCTGTTGAGTATACAAAATATTTGTTCATCTAGTTTATCAATACTATCAAGGGATATTATATTTATGCTAACAAATAATACAAAAGACGTTATAATGTAGTGTGTCGAATAAAGCACATGGCTTTCCTGCACAACTACTAAGTTTTTAGTTTCTGTTATGAAAACGGACAATGAAAATATTGTGAATTGGAGCAACAATTAAAATATTTATTACTCGGACTTGACATGATGTTAGTTAATTTGCACAAGCAGTAGGGCTGTGTATCGTTTAAAAAAAGAAAAATGCTACAAGTGCCCTTAAAACGATACCGATACCAACTGAGCACTTAATTCGATATTAATCATGTGAAAAGAATGCAATGGGTTTTGTAATTGTCGCCAATCCTCCCCATTCAAGATTTGTACACAAATACATTTTGAAAGTGTTCAAATATTTATTAAATATCTGTACAAACCTGTACAACAAAGTACTATTTTGGCTGTGTAATTTTGAACCGCATCACAACCAACCAACATTCTGAATCTAACCAGTAAGTAACCAATGACCAGTCATTCCTCTTTTTAACAGTTGTTTTTAAGAAATATTAACATGTCAGCCTTCTCTGGGGCAAGGCATGCCCTTTCCTGGCTTATTGTGTCTCCAGCAGTTGAAAATATTCGCTCTGCAGGAGTGTATAATTTAAGACCAGGTCAAACAAGATGGGGAATGTCCCTCTCTTCTCCCACCACCACTCAGCAGGATTGGTGGAAGTCTGCTCTGTAGATAGCCCTTTCACAATAAATACTGTCACTTTCCTGTGGCATTTCTCCTTCCTCTCCCTTGTCATCTGACATCTTGCAGCTAACATGAATGATGTGAGGGTGTTGCTAGAGTCTCTGGCAACGTCAGCCGGTGCACTGGTGGTAGTCGTAGTTGGATCTTAACAAAGTACGTTAGTAATTAAGCTGCTACAGAAGCTAAAACCGGTAACCTATCCACTGAACAAAACATCGACAGATGTGACTGAGCAGTGCGCTAAGTAGCTAATAAGGTCAAATTAGAGCGCAAACTAAGCCAGCGTTAGCTTACATGCCTACGACATGCCCAAAACGATTTACTTGACAATACATGTTTTAACACACAAAGGATGAGTACGGTTAACAAAGTAACCATTAATATATTACCTGAAGTTATCGACGGTTGAGCAGTCTTCTATTGAGATGACGATGACGGTGATGGTCTTGTAGAAGCCGGCTTTTTAAACACAGTTCAGTTCTCCACCCTTAAGTTTGCTCCGTGCTTGATGAGATGTTTAATCATATAGCTAGTATTCCCCAAAATAATCTTTCCGCATTGTATGCATTTATTTGTACCCGGCGCCACAGGCATGTAGTACAAACATACCTTTGACCGTTTTGCTGCCGGCATCTCGGAATGATGACCAGCCAATTCTGCACTGCTTTAACACCCTATACCGCCATACCAACTATTGTTGTTGCGGTGGTGGACCAATCACATGGCGCATTGAATTGATGAACGCTTGCCGTGATTGGCTGCGAGCAAAACCATAGAAACAGTAAATTTTTCTTGATCTGGGTACAAAAAGAACCGATTGCAGGTATTTATTGACAGACGCAGTTTCGATACTACTTTGTATCTGGTTGCTTCGGTCGATACCTAAAAGGTATCGAGTACTGATACCCAGCCCTAACAAGCAGGTCTTCTAGTTATAGTGGTTTGTGCAGCCCTTTGAGACACTAGTGACTTAGGGCTATATAAGTAAACATTGATTGATTGATTGATTGATTGATTTAGGCATAGCAACCGCAAAAGAACACAAACTAATGCAATCTCTTGTTTTTTTCTCACGTTTAGTTCCGCTCTCATACACTACTAATATAGTAAGGAATAAACTTGATTGCATCACAGAAAGTAATGTTACAAAGTGATCACTGCAGACACCAGCATAGTACAAGATGATGAAAGTGATATTTCTAAAAGCAATTTCCTTCGACACACATTCGTTTTTCCCCCGACTCTATTACCTTCATGAACCACTTTTTTCAGGACTCCATGAGAGCCCTTTTTTATCTCTACTGTACGACTGGAACACCCAGGAACAGAATAGCAATACAACATTTTCTGCTCAAACTCTACACCTACTCACACTTCTTTAAAGCTGCTTGACCATTGTGTGAATTAAGCGGCCAGGAAGAAAAGCGGATATAGCGTCATATGCAACCCACCTATAGAGTGCACAAGTATACAAATCGCAGCCACTAAATTTTAGAAAAAAATGTTCCCCATTTATTACCCACACCAGACAATAAGCCACACAGATATAAAAGTTGTGGAATTAGTTATTTACACAAATATTTTGTAAATGTGTATTTACAAAACTTAATTGTTACCAAACGGATAATGAAACAAAACAGAAGTAATCGTTATGGACCCACTGCCTACGGAAGCTAGCTCTCCAATCAGCTAAACAGAACGAGGAGATTTTGGTGAATTTACGAAACTGAAATACAGAATGCCTTTATAAGTTAATAGTGTTGTCTGTCTATCTGTGTTGGCCCTGGGATGAGGGGACGACTTGTCCAGGGTGTACCTCGCCTTCCGCCCAAATGCAGCTGAGATAGGCTCCAGCACCCCCCGCGACCCCGAAAGGGGGACAAGCGGTAGAAAATGGATGCATGGATGAATACTAACACACACTTGTTAGCATATTAGCGAATGCTAATGACGTTAGCTTGACTAGATTACAATATAGCACGTACAAATATGGATGAAATCACTCCTACAGGCAACACACATGGGACGGTTTAGTAGGTACAAATTGTTTTAGTTAAATTGTAAAACTTGCAAACGTTGCTTGGAGGGATTTAATGAAGAATCCGTACGAGTAGAAACGCTATGGACGATCAGAAAACAAAACGGCGGTTGTTCCGATCGAAAGCTCAATCTAAACAGAAGGGCACTGCAGCACCTGCAGTTAGTGAACTTTTCCAAAAATGCCGCCATAGCACAAACAATAACACTTATTCGGTGTGTCTGATTGTTTTTGAAAATATATATATTTACATTTTGGTCGTAAATCCATAAAAGAGCTGCATCATTGCATAGGCCGCAAGTTTCGAAGCTTACAAAAACGTAGTGTCTAATAGTCTGGAATTTAGCTAGCAACTACAGCGAACTGTATGTTCATACTCCTAGGTTATTAATATCACCACAATTATGGCAAATTAACATTCTTCACAAGTTTCAATATCACTGTGGAACTGGAGAAAGAGGCTGAAAATGCATCACATCCAGCAGGAGCACAGCAGACGATAGGGAGCATGCTAACGCTAAGCAAGCTTGGTTCACTTGAACAGACATGTAAATTTAACTTCAGAAAATTAACAAGTTTATTAATGAAAGGGCAGTATTGCAGCAACTGGTGTGCTTAATTGCTGTTTGCCAGGGTGGATCGATCCGTAAACTGATGCTGTTGATACCAACATATGATTGATACGAGTGATTAGATCGATATTAGTCTTGTTAATGTTTAAGAATTCAGGGAATACCTCCCTGGACACAAGAAGACTGACAGTTGTATGAAATAAAAGAGAATAATGGAACGGTTTAAATATTTAGTTGATATTATCACAATGCCTTCATGGTGGTTTTCTGCTGATCATTATTGTGATTAAACGTTGAAAAACAAAAGCTTACTTACTTACTAGGAAATGGATATCCCAGGAGAGCCCAACTTTGAAGCAATGGATGGAAATCACAATGAACATATATAAAATGGAGAAGATTACTGCCTTTATTAATTATAAATTGGAGAAATTTACTTCATACTGGGAAAACTGGGTCAATTATTTCACGCCCCATAAGCCTGACCGTAGATGTTGAAATCCCTAAATTTCTTGCAATTGCACTTTGAGAAACCTTGTTCTTGAACTGTTTGACTATTTGGTCACGCAGTTGTGGACAAAGGGGTGTACCTCGCCCCATCCTTTCTTGTGAAAGACTGTGCATTTTTTGGGAAGCTGTTTTTATACCCATACATGGGACCCACCTGTTCCCAATTAGCCTGCACACCTGTGGGATCTTCAAAATAAGTGTTTGATGAGCATTCCTCAACTTAATCAGTATTTATTGCCACCTTTCCCAACTTCTTTGTCATGTGTTGCTGGCATCAAATTCCAAAGTTAATGATTATTTGCAACAACAACAAAAAATGTTTATCAGTTTGAACATCAAATATGTTGTCTTTGTAGCATATTCAACTGAATATGGGTTGAAAAGGATTGGCAAATCATTGTATTCCGTTTATATTTACATCAAACACAATTTCCCAGCTCATATGGAAACGGGGTTTTGTAGCAGCCTAGTTTGAAGGGCAGGGTCCCTGCTATCACATGTTGATAAAAAATATAACATTTACATAACAAAAATCAAATTCAGGCTTCCCAAATGCTGTAATAAATTAAGCATGATGAGTTGACTTGAAACTGTTTAATGTTGCACTTATATGTAGAAGAAAAGTAGTGTCATTTTATTTAATCTGAGCAACAAGTTGAGGAAGTTTAATGTTGATTAACTTGGGCAGAATTATTATATTGTTCTCAATGTTAAAAGTATGAAGCAATTGTTTACTATTTTGGTAAATAAACAACCAAAAAATTAATATTTTGTGGTTTTCTTACTGTACTGAAAATGAACCCAACCGTGACCTCTAAACTGAGGTATGTACCGAACCAAAATTTTTGTGTACCGTTACACCCTTAGTGTGTGTGTGTGTGTGTATATATATATATCTGTTTATTATTATTAATGTATTTTTTGTTGGTTTATTTAATTTATGTATTTGTAGATACTACTTTGTTGTTTTTTTTGGTGTTGCTTTTTTTTACGGGGGGGGGGGTGGGTGGTATGGTTGGGATATAAACAAAAAGTATTTTGACATTTAGGGCAGACAACAGATATATGATGTATGTGAATATGATGTAATGTATAGGAATGTCTGATGCTGGATGTCAATAAAAATAAAATGAAAAAAGAAAAGCAAAAGCATTTAGTGATCTCAAATATTATTCAAATTTACTAATAGTTCACTTCCCAAAAATTAAGGTGATTTCATGTTTCATTTTCAGATCGTATAGTCAATAACTAACTGTAAATAGTAGGTTTTACAGTTAATACACGTGATGGTATCAGCTGATCTCAGTTACGGGTGATAGGTGTTGGAATTGGCAGCTCAAAACCCTGATCAGAACACCATTAGCCTTTTGAAGTGCTCTTTAAACTACACATTAAAAAAATTACTTTTCCTAGCAGTACACTGTAATGCACGAGCACCTAAAACGGCATTTAGGTGGTTTATCCAGGATGGCTTCACGGTGGCAGAGGGGTTAGTGCGTCTGCCTCACAATACGAAGGTCCTGCAGTCCTGGGATCAAATCCAGGCTCGGGATCTTTCTGTGTGGAGTTTGCATGTTCTCCCCGTGAATGCGTGGGTTCCCTCCGGGTACTCCGGCTTCCTCCCACCTCCAAAGACATGCACCTGGGGATAGGTTGATTGGCAACACTGTGTGAATGTGAGTGTGACTGTTGTCTGTCTATTTGTGTTGGCCCTGCGATGAGGTGGCGACTTGTCCAGGGTGTACCCCGCCTTCCGCCCGATTGTAGCTGAGATAGGCGCCAGCGCCCCCCGTGACCCCGAAAGGGAATAAGCGGTAGAAAATGGATGGATGGATGGATGGATCCAGGATGGCGCGGGAAATAAAGCGGCTTTTTATGTAATTTAAAATTTAATTTAAACAAACATCCATTTCAAATTTCTACGTACAAGAAAAGTGCTTTTTGTGTATTTTTGGGGAATTCACCTGCAACACTAAAAAAAGATACAAAAAGAAATTGTATTTACAGTTTGATAAAAAAAAATAATCAATTGGTTAATCGATTCAAGGAATAGTTTAGCGTAGCTCTAGATCAGGGGTGTCCAAACTCTATGACTTGGGGCTAAAACTAATTTGGCTAGGGGCCAAAGGCCGACTGCATGTATAGTATTTCTTGTGTATATGTATATACACATACATACATACATACATATATACATACATACATACATACATACATACATACATACATACATACATACATACATACATACATATATATATATATATATATATATATATATATATATATATATATATATATATATATATATATATATATACATATATATATATATATATATACATATATATATATATATATATACATATATATATATATATATATACACATACATACATATATGTATATATGTACACGTTACGTATGTGTATATATGCATGTATGTATATGTTACGTGTGTGTATATTTAGATGTATATATATATATATGTGTGTGTATATATATATATATATTATATATATATAGGTGTATTTTTATATATATGTATGTATGTATACGTATATGTGTGTGCATGTATATATATATATATATATGTGTGTGTATATATATATATATAGGTGTATTTTTATATATATGTATGTATGTATACGTATATATGTGTGTGCATGTATATATGTGTGTATGTATGTAAAATTGGATATTAAGAGTTTGTAAAGTTTGACCTTCTTAAAGACTTATTCATATATATAAATAAATAATTTGATATTAACAGTATGTTAAAGTTTAAAATGTGCCAAACATGGATAAGTGTGGAGAGAGTGTTTTACATTTCTTTCCCATCATGGACGCTAATAATTGTAAATAGGTGTAATTTAGATTTATGGTGATTGGACATTTTTAATAATATCCATACTGCTCAGTAAGCAGGTTGATATGTGTGACCATGTGTGTTGACCTTTGTTAGTTGCAATTTTTTTGCAAGATGACTAGGGAAGGTATTTTGGATTGTGTCATATTTTTGCAAGATGACTAGGGAAGGTTGTTTGGATTGTGTCATATATTTTTCTATTTTGTTTACATTTATAGCCCCATTATTTACTTTTTAAATTTGATCTTAATTCTGTACCCTGCTGCTGGAATTTTAATTTTCCTGAGAGAACTCTCCTCAAGGAATCAATAAAGTCCTACCCATCTAAGTCAATGTTCTGCTATTGTTTTAAAATACATTTAAGGGTAATTGATTTGATTTACTTACATTGTTCACAAGATGGCAGCTAATCTGTAGCAATCAGAGACTACCCTGTAAAATTAACTTGAAAACGCAATGTGATGCTTTATTGAACTCATGGTGTGTTGGGGCCAAATCGAAGACGCTGGCTGGTCGTAGTTTAGACACCCCTGTGCTATGTATATATATTTTTTCAAATTACTGTCATGATTTATCAGTTTTCCATGATCACATCAACACATATTCCACACACTAACCATTTCCAGTATTTTTGAGGCCTCACTTTTTTTTTTTTTACTTGACACTTTTGATTGACAGGTGGCTCGTAAGCTGGTGATGGGGGAGCATGATCTGGAGCGCGCAGAAGCCCGAGCAGAGCAAGCTGAAAGGTTACCACGCACACACACATTCCCTTGTTGGTTTGTGCACAAGTCCACTTCCTGCGGCGCGCTAACCAATCTGTGAAAAGTTTGTAGGTTTATCAAGACAAAGTATTGACGGTCCCCTGACCTTTCACCTGCTGTCAAGCAGCTGACTTTTTGAACACTGACCCTCAGCTGCTTAAGCTCCGCCCCCGCTGCCCCGTGCGCCGCGTTCTGAACTCTTGTTTTGTGGTCTGCAGCAAATGTCGCCAGTTTGAGGAGGAGCTAAAAACCCTCTCTGCGAGCTCTAAGAGTCTGGAGTCTCAGACTGAGAAGGTAGGGTGTCAGCGGTCAGCATCGAGGCCTCTGATTGGTCCGCGTGCAAACCGGCTTGTTTTTTGTGCATTGCAGTTCTCCCAGCAGGAGGATCGCTACGAGGACGAGATCCAGAAACTTAGCAGCAAACTAAAGGAGGTGTGAAAGCAATCATGTTGTCTAGTCAGCCGCTGGCTTCCTGTTCATGCTGGATCTACTTCCTGTCCAGGCCGAGACCAGGGCTGAGTCTGCAGAGCGTACGGTGACCAGGCTGGAGAAATCCATCGACTGTCTGGAAGGTGCGGCCCCGCCCCCCCTCACCCCGATAAGACGTCACATGACTGCTGATGCTGACCGTGTTGTCTTTGCAGAGTCACTGGAAGCGGCCAAGAACGCCAACATGGAGCTGCACGCCACCCTCAACAAGACCATGGAGGAACTCAACTCGTGCTGAACACAAAAGGGAACTACTCGCCAACATTCCTCTCATTAACAAAGCTCGTTAGTGGGATTAGTCGCTCGCTTGATCAATTTTCCTGCTCGGGGAACCAGCCAATTGTATTCTTCTGCCAAGCTTAAGGGGCCAATTAGAGGTGCAAGACACGCCTCTCTGGATGAAAACATGTTTTTATGCTGTGATGACGCCGTCACAAGACGGCTTTTTCTAAAATAAAAGCACCACGTTCAATTGTCCTGGTATTTCTTTTGAACATCAACTTGTTGATCAGCAGCTTGTGCGGCCAGTGCCAAGATGGGCAACAGCTGCTCGTTTAACGAGGAGGCGTCGGTGTCATTATTGACGGTCCAATCAAAATGCACCCCACTGTCCAGGCCGCACTCTGACTCTGCATCGTCCACACCTAGCAAAAGAACGCGACACAAACACGTGAGCCAACAGGTGTGGACGCGCGACACTCACCTTGCTGTCATACCTGTGGTGAAGCTCCACCCCCTCTGCTTCCTGGTTTCCTCGCTACTTTTGACTCTGACGCACCGGGTCTGTTGAGGAAAGTGTGTCCAGAACCACTGCAGGTCCGACAGCCGCCGCGCATCACTCACCACCTGACCAATCACACAATACGTTGAAACGTGCCCGTGTCAGTAGCTGTCATGGCACTGATGTACCCAAACTGGTTGCCAGGTTCCTCTGGTTGCTAGGCGACAGAAGAATCCCGGATCTTGCTGTCGTCGAGCTTCACCCCAGCGAATCATATCAGCCCGATAGCGCTCCTTGTAAAGACCCGGACCCAACAGCTGGTCCAGGTCTAGATCGTGTTCCTGGATGAGCAGACCCTTGTTAAAACTAGTGACAATATACATATATGATCATACTTGCCAACCTTGAGACCTCCGATTTCGGGGGGTGAGGGGGGGTGTGGTTATGAAGGGAGTAGTATAATTCACCAACGTGAGTATTTCATATATATTTCGTATATATATAATTATATATATATGTATGAAATACTTGATTTTCAGTGAATTCTAGCTATATATATTTTATTGTATATATAAATAAAAGAAATTGTTGAATTTCTGACGGCACCTATTGAATACACAGTAATATAAACACAGTTGTTCTACTAACTGTACTGTGCTTGCTGGTTACTAAAAAAACAACAACACTTACCTTTCACTATTTGAGTAACCTTTGTTCTGCCATTTGCGTATTGGCGAGCGATCTCCGAATCCGGGAACATAACCTTCACAGATTTGTTGTAGACATCCGCAAATGAGAACGGGATGTTGCTTCCAGCTATCAGCATAGCCATCTTTGTCTCAGCATAATATACACCATCGGGTCTTCATTTTGCGAGGTGGGCCATAATACTGGGTTGTGAACGATGCTGCGCTGCGGACGCTTTGTGCTTCGCTGACTGTTCATGGCTGAGTATATCCGTTCACCGTGTTCAATGGAGAAGTCTTTTCTACAAAATTTACAGGCAACATACCCCTTCCCCTTCGAACTCTCCTGCATGAACTGAAATTCTTGTTTCCATTCGTTTTGGAACTTGCAAGCGTATTTCTTCATTTTGCTCGTCGACGGTGTAATATATTGGGTTGGAGTCAATAACCAGGCGACGTGATGAAGTCTCTTTACTGTGGCCTTCAGAACAGACTCCCTAATGCATATGTTCCTTGACTGCACTTAAATGTAGAATATGTGTAGAATATATTTACATTATTCATTTATTATACATAATATTTATTATTATCATTGTCTATTGTGAGCAAACTGTGGTGCTGAATATCCCCCAGGGATCAATAAAGTACATTCTATTCTATTCTATGTACAGTAGATAACAGTATTGTCCTGTTTAAGAGGGTCACAACATTGCTGAGTTGGTTCTCAGGGAACCTGAATTTCGGGAGATTTTCGGGAGAGGTGCTGAATTTCGGGAGTCTTCCGGAAAATCCGTGACGGTTGGCAAGTATGCATATAGGATTCCAAACTTTGTAACAAAAATTGAATACTGTTTCTACGGTATATAAAAAAAAACATTCTTATGCAATCTTACTTGCTTCTTTTCTTTTGATGAAGTGAGAGTGATCTTTTATTTTGAAAAGTTAATACTTCCGGAGCGTTCGTGCACTCGGACGTGGTCTCACCTGAGCATACTGTTGCTTGAGGGGCGCAGAAAGACGCACGACGCAGCACACGTCCTCCCCTAAACTGGAGAGCAGCATTAACACCACGTAAGACAACAAAAATGGTCAAAATATTGAGTTTTTACCGCTCCAGGATCATATCCGTAACGTAATCTTTTCCAGACTTCCGTTTCCCGCTGAAAACCAGTATCAGTTTGGGTCCAGTATTTGGACTTTCCATCGAGTCAGACCGATCACACATCAATCCCACGGATCAGGTAATCAATCGCCGGGGATCGGACCGAGCAGCGACGTGCCTCGGGATCTTGTTTTCCGGAAGAGGTGGAGAAAACTGGAACATTTCAAAATAAAAGTACGGTCACGTGACGTGTGGCGTTCAGAGGGAACGTTGGAAGATCGATCTTGTGTGACCTGGTCGCGAAACCGGAAGCTCCAATTGGACACGTGGCTGATTTGCTAACAGTCTGTCCCTTCTTTCTTTTCGAAACTCTCTTCTAAAGCGTACTACTTTTGGACAAAACAGGACACACTCTAATCTGGGCGAAAGTTCATCAGCCAACATGGCGGCAGTTGTTCTTCGAAGGCAAACTTTCAAGACACCGTTTCTTGTGGTAAGTGGGAGTTTCGTCTTCATAAAACCCAATTGTGCTTTCACGTGTTTCCTTTTATATTCGGCAACAGTAAACGCAGCGGAACAGAAGACATTTTTTATTTGAAAATAATGGTAGTTTCCCTCCATAACCGGCAGATGGCACTGCAGCACCACCAATGCGTAAACACCTGCAGTCAGTAGCCCAGGGTTGGAATTATCCATCCATCCATCCATCCATTTTCTACCGCTTATTCCCTTTCGGGGTCACGGGGGGCGCTGGCGCCTATCTCAGCTACGATCGGGCGGAAGGTGGGGTACAACCTGGACAAGTCGCCCCCTCATCGCAGGGCCAACACAGATAGACAGACAACATTCACACACTAGGGCCAATTTAGTGTTGCCAATCAACCTATCCCCAGGTGCATGTCTTTGGAAGTGGGAGGAAGCCGGAGTACCCGGAGGGAACCCACGCATTCACGGGGAGAACATGCAAACTCCACACAGAAAGGTCCCGAACCTGGATTTGAACCCAGGACTGCAGGACCTTTCTTATTGTGAGGCAGACGCACTAACTATATCAGGATAAATTATTTGGTGTGTAAAAGATGATATACCGTATTTCCTTGAATTGCCGCCGGGGCGTTAATTTAAAACATCTTCTCACCCCTGCGCTTACCAAAGGCATGTGGTAAAAGTAAGCATGCGCTAATTATTTTATAACCTCTTCTCACTGCGGCACCTACCAAAGGTATGCAGTAAAAATTTGAGTGTGATGTAAGCTTGGACCTGAAATCCTACTGAATAGCTCTTAATCTTCTTCCCTTTCTGCGATTTCAAATTACCGGTATTGAAATCAGCCTCCTCCATTTTGAAAATGATGACAGGAGAAGTGTCACTCGTGACGTCACGAGTTTGACCAGGCGGTAATAATAAGCATGCGCTCATTATTTTGAGAAGCGAGTTTGACCCGGCAGTAATTTAAGGCAGGCGCATACTATATGCCCTGCGGCAATTGAAGGAAATACGGTAATTGTAAATGTTCATCTCTTAGCTGCTGGCGTATGCAGTGACACATGGCGTCATTTCCAGTTGTTGTATTACAGTGGCGGCCCGTGCGTTCCCTACCTAGGCCTTTAGTGATGTCCGACTTCATTGATTACCTCTCAAAATACCATCATTTACGTCACCAAGTGACCATTGCTGGAGAAATACTACACAGGAACACATTTACGCTCGACTGTCATACTTGCCAACAATGTTCCCTCTAATTTTTCATGTGTGTGAGCAAACGCAAAAACTCTTTGAGCATTCAGTGGAGCACATGTAAGCAACATCAGACGTGCACACCTGCAGCACACCTGTCCCAAACCTGACTAAATAACAAGTTATTTCTTATTATTATTATTATCAAATGACAGCAGTCACTTCCATGTGATCATTTTCTAACATAAGTGTTTTGGCCCACTTACAATGACAAGAACAACAAATATTGTATGTCTGGCTGGGGTCCTGCTTTGGAAATAATTTGTACCCCTTTCAGATATTGTATTTAGTTCCCATTAAAACATTCACATGTTGCACAATGAGATGGAAGCACTGGATCACATGTTCATTCCTGTAATTTTTCGTTTGTAATATATGTATCTTTTTATTAGTATTTATTTAATATAAAAACAGTATTTCATCCATCCATCCATCCATTTTCTACCGCTTATTCCCTTTTTGGGGTCGCGGGGGGCGCTGGCGCCTGTCTCAGCTACAATCAGTATTTCATGATTAATATTTATTAATTAAGATTCTTAATAAATGACAGTAGAATAAGCACACATTTAATTGGTAAATCATAGTGTAACGACCTGGAACGACACAATGTGCGGTGTTGGAAATGTCCGACTTTTTGTGTGGCTGTAAACCATACTTGCCAACCCTCCCGGATTTTCCGGGAGACTCCCGAAATTCAGCTCCTCTTCCGAAAACCTCCCGAAATTCAGCAGAGCTGAGTGGGGAAGGCTTGTTTTCACATCCGCTTTCCCACTATATAAACAGCTTGCCTGCCCAATCACGTTACAACATCTACAGATTTTAACAAAAAAACTGCACACACAAGGAGACAAAGCAGAAGAAGGAGGAAGTTAAAGCCATGGCGACGCTGTCTGTAATAGAGTTGTCTGTTGCCATCTCCTGGTGAATGTTGGCTATAGCGTTATGGGGTTGCTTTTCGATTGGCCAACGATTTATGTGGTGTTGCGCCCCTTACGGCAAGTGACTCTCGCCAGTACGCAAATGGTAGAAAAAAGGTTACTCAAATAGTGAAAGCTAAGTGTTGTTGTTGTTGTTTTTTTAATAACCAGCAAGCACAGTACAGTTAGTAGAACAACTGTGTTTTTATTACTGTGTGTTTGATAGGTGCCGTCTGAAATTATACTATTTATTTTATTTATATTTATAATAAAATAAATATATATAGCTAGAATTCACTGAAAGTCAAGTATTTCATACATATATATATATATACACATACATACATACATACATATGGCGGAGTGGGAGAGTGGACGTGCGCAACCCGAGGGTCCCTGGTTCAATCCCCACCTAGTACCAACCTCATCACGTCCGTTGTGTCCTGAGCAAGACACTTCACCCTTGCTCCTGATGGGTGCTGGTCAGCGCCTTGCATGGCAGCTCCCTCCATCAGTGTGTGAATGTGTGTGTGAATGGGTAAATGTGGAAGTAGTGTCAAAGCGCTTTGAGTACCTTGAAGGTAGAAAAGCGCTATACAAGTACAACCCATTTATCATTTATATATATATATATATATATATATATATATGAAATACTCGAGTTAGTGAATTGTAGATGTAAATATACTCCTCCCCTCTTAACCACGCCCCCCACCTCCCGAAATCGGAGGTCTCAAGGTTTTGCAAGTATGCTGTAAACGCATCACTGGCTCAGTGCCATATGTGCATGTGTTGGCACAAGTGAGAAAGAGCGAGCTGCTGCTGTTGATATGACGGATGGCAAAGTTGGTTTTGGTCGGTTTTGTACGGCAGAAAATGACCAGCTTTGATAGATGGAAATTGTGGGGCAAAAAAGTATTTAGTCAGCCACCGATTGTGCAAGTTCTCCCACTTAAAATGATGACAGAGGTCTGTAATTTTCATCATAGGTACACTTCAACTGTGAGAGACAGAATGTGGAAAAAAAAATCAGGAATTCACATTGTAGGAATTTTAAAGAATTTACTTGTAAATAATGGTGGAAAATAAGTATTTGGTCAACCAATCAAAGCTCTCACTGATGGAAGGAGATTTTGGCTCCAAATCTCACGATACATGGCCCCATTCATTCTTTCCTTAGCACGGATCAATCGTCCTGTCCCCTTAGCAGAAAAACAGCCCCGAAGCATGATGTTTCCACCCCCATGCTTCACAGTAGTTATGGTGTTCTTGGGATGCAACTCAGTATTCTTCTTCCTCCAAACACGACGAGTTGAGTTTATACCAAAATGGATACATGGATGATACAGCAGAGGATTGGGAGAGTGTCACGTGGTCAGATGAACCCAAAATAGAATTTTTTGGTATGACAAGTGAGTATTCAATCACAGTCTCCATAACAACAGGCTACTTTGATAGGCTACTGTCAACAACTTGTGATCTGATTGGCTATCGCAACTGTCTATCAACTGTATGTTCCCGTTCACTTACACTGCACGGACGCCCGCATTATTGATTCTGAAGGCCTCGGGCAGATTTGGTCCAATATGGCGACCTAAGCTATCTCAATTCTAATTGGATACATCCATCCATCCATTTTTACCGCTTATTCCCTTTGGGGTCGCGGGGGGCACTAGTGCCAATCTCAGTTACATTCGGGCGGAAGGCGGGGTAATAAGTGCCAAAATGTTAACTTTTTTGAAGTGCATTATTTTTTTAACGTGCCTCCAAACAGCAGCTTGGAATTTGGGACATGCTCTCCCTGAGAGAGCATGAGGAGGTTGAGGTGGGCCGGGTTGAGGTGGGGTGGGAGATAGCGGGGAGGGTTATATTGTAGCGTCCCGGAAGAGTTAGTGCTGCAAGGGGTCCAGGTATTTGTTATGTTGTGTTTATGTTGTGTTACGGTGCGGATTTTCTCCCGAAATGTTTGTCATTCTTGTTTGGTGTGTGTTTACTGTTTGGCGCATATTTGTAACAGTGTTAAAGTTGTTTATACGGCCACCCTCAGTGTGACCTGTATGGCTGTTGACCAAGTATGCATTGCATTCACTTGTGTTATTGGGCCGGCACGCAAAGGCGTTTTAAAATGTCATACATTGTACTTTTTGAAACCGTTACCAATAATTTACGATATTACATTTTAAAGCATTTTTCGGCCGATAATATCATAAGCCCGATATTAACGGACATCTCTAGTAAATACAATTAAATATGGTTTAATGGATACAATGAAACAAATAAGCATATGAAGTCAATCTGTTTTTCCATTCTATCGCTACTTTAAGGATTTTCATTTTTGCTAAATCCTTTTAATAGCCCATAGAAACCCAGCTGTAGTGTAGTACAGTAAATGTTAGAAATGAATTGTTACCTGGAATTGTGGCGCCCTGATGCTGGTAGTATTTGCTGGTTTTATCGCTTTGCTGCTCCACTTTTGTATGTTGTCTATAAGTGATTACACTCACGATAACTTCAAGCTCACTATCCATCTCACCACTGCCTCTCTGTTTGGTGGGCGACTGATGACGACTTTACCCAGAATACACCTGGAGTTTAAGTGTTTATTTATTATAAATATTGACAATATGGTCGTCGGAGATACACTTGTAAATGATTTGCGCCGTCCTAAAGTAAAATGTGTGAGTGAAAATAAAGCCAGTTATAACAGCACAACATTTAATTCAATATTTTACACTCTACACCAGAGTTTCTTAAACATAGGGCCGCCAAAATATATCTGTTTCTCAGCCGTGGTCCGTATGGGCCGCAGCGGTACTCGGTTGTAATACACTTTTCCACCACTTGTGGCAGTAATGTCAATATCAAACAAACAGAAGAAGTCGGTTTCTTACGCGCAAAAATTAGGACCAAAGTGGTGGAGTTATATTTTTATTTTCACTTGAATTTTATTGGCAGTTTTCATTCAAGAAACAAATATTATTTATTATTTGTTTGGTTCAAATGTATTTATTTTGGCACTGTGTAATTGTATGTAAATTGTTTTTCATCAGTTTTTAGGAGTCTCTTTTGCAGTATATTTGATTAGTATTTATTTTTGTAATCAGCCTGACCTAACTTGATTAAATAACTGATGGTTTTGTGTCATTTGACTAGGTTTATCCTGTCAAACTGTAAGTAGGTTGGATATCATTATTGAGTAGGATTAAAATCAAGAATAAAATGATTAATTCAGTGTCAGTATTTGAGTGGGCTCTGGGTCAAAAAGGTTAACACCATTCTGAGCCCTTACGGAAGCCGAGGGGAGGGGCCCGCTGCCTCCCCTGTAGCTCTGCCCCTGAATAGTTGGTAATTACTCAATACCTAACAATATTTTGGGCGATACTACACATTTGGGTAGGTACGAGGGTAATATCGGTGATACAATACTGATACTTCAAATTTAAATGATCGTTCAATTATTACATTTTTGCTAACTATTATAATCAGACAAAAACACAGCTGTTGTAACAATATAAATTAGTCTCGAGGGAAACAAACAAACGTGGAGACGGTGATGGGGAATGTGGACATGTTTACGACTAGGGTTGCTAAATATAGACAATAAAAATGATATCAACTCCAAATTAGCCTCCCTTTGAGACACTAGTGATTTAGGGCTATATAAGTAAACATTGATTGATTGATAAATTAATATTTAAATTCCATGCATTTGCCCATCTTCTTCCGCTTATCCGAAGTCGGGTTGCGGGGGCAGTAGCCTAAGCAGAGAAGCCAATACATCCCTCTTGGCAATCCCTGGGCGTTCCCGGGCCTCCTGGGAGACATAGTCTCTTCACCTATATTTAAATAAATACTTAATCCTCTTACATTTCATGCAATAATTCAGTGATTGTCAAACTTTTTTCACCAAGTAGCAACTCAAAATACTTGACCATGCGATATTTCCATTTCTCTTTAACAAATTAGCAAACATTTCTACATTTTTGTCTTTTTTCGGTCAAGATGGAGTGCTGAGTGTACATTAATGAGAAACATTTTTTAAAACTTTTTTTTATTTCAGCTAATGGCTGCATGGAAACAAGACAGTGACACATTTTACGGTGTCTGAATACCTTCAGTACGTACTGTAACTGCCATGTGGCCCTCAATGAAAAACAAGTTTCACACCCCTGTCCTATGCTATGTGGATTAGCATGTTTTGCTATTTCTAATCCTCCAGTGATAATGATACTTGTGAGAAACGTAGGATTAGTGATGGCCCCTAGCAAGGAGGCTAATTTGGAGTTGATATCATTTTTATTGTCTATATTTAGCAACCCTAGTCGTAAACATGTCCACATTCCCCATCACCGTCTCCACGTTTGTTTGTTTCCCTCGAGACTAAATACAAGTTGTTTGTCCTTGCAGTCACGCTTCCACACTTCGCCGGCTGTTCTTCAGAAGCCTCCACTTCCCCAGTCCCGCTTCTTCCCGCCACAGGAGACGCCCATGCTTCCGCCCGGCAGCTTCAAAGGCCGCGTGGCGTTCGTCACGGGCGGCGGGACGGGATTGGGCCGCGCCATGACGACCACTCTGTCGCACCTGGGAGCGCAGTGTGTGATCGCGAGCAGGTGAGCGCCACGTTCAGCACGTCCGGGTCCAGGTCTCACCCCCCTTGAATACTGAACCGTCTGCTGTACAGGAAGTTGGACGTGCTGCAGGAAACGGCTGAAGCAATTAGTAACCAGACAGGAAACAAGGTATTTGAGTACACTTTAATAAGTGCGCTGTGCAGTGGTGATATAGTTATAATGCAGACAGGGGATTTCAGTGGGTCCCCACCTGGAATGTACACAGAATACCCCCTTTTTTTTGGTACCTAATTGGCTCTATCCAGAAAAGGGGTGACTTGTAAATGAAATTAAAATATGCCTGGGTCATTTTGTAATTTCTTTATTGATGTATTTATTTATTTTTACCTTGAGGGCTCCCCTCAAGTTTGGTCCCGGGTCTCAGTTATAAAAATGTTAAAAATAATTCAGCTTTTTTTTAATTCAACACTTAAATTCAGGTCAGGTTCTACAACAATGTTCTGCAGAACAGTGATATTATATCAAATAAGTAGATTTTTTTTATTCGTTTGTCTTTATTTTTCGCAGCGTTTTTTCAATCTCTGTTGCTTTTACTTAATTATAAAAGATGTTGATCAAGGAGGTGGTCTGGGAAGTGTTCATATACTTTAAAAATTCAGGGTTTTATTGTTCATAGTTAATATTATAAATCCCACATTCTGTATTTTCATGTACATTCTGAGTGTCTTTTTCGGTAAAAAACTAAACAGAGCATCTCAAAAACGTAATTAACATTAGTTATTTTACTAAATTATGTCAGAATGTACACAAACATACAGAATGTGGGATTTACAATATTATCTATGAACAATAAAACACTGAATATTGAGAATATATAGACATTGCTCCTGTCCTGCAGACCACCTTTCTGATAGACATATTTTACAATAAGACAAGAACAACAAGGATGCAACAAAGACGTCGAAACATAAACGCAAAGGGTAAAAAACATCTACATATTCGATATAATTCTGCAGAACTTTGTTGTAGAAATCTGCCTCTGTCTATAGTTCCAAAACATCCAGCAGGGCTGCATTGAAATGTTTATTATGTTATATTGTGCCCTGGGAGCCCACTTAACTGCTAATTTTTTAATGCTGTTTTCCAAGACTCTTGTCACAATTTTTATACACAAATTTTTTTTTTCCACTGAATTTTTATACACTGATTTTTGTTACACTGAATTTGTATGCACTACATGCACCTGGGGATAGGTTGATTGGCAACACTAAATTGGCCCTAGTGTGTGAATGTGAGTGTGAATGTTGTCTGTCTATCTGTGTTGGCCCTGCGATGAGGTGGCGACTTGTCCAGGGTGTACCCCGCCTTCCGCCCGATTGTAGCTGAGATAGGCGCCAGCGCCCCCCGCGACCCCGAAAGGGAATAAGCGGTAGAAAATGGATGGATGGATGGATTTTAAAATACTGATTTTCTTTCCAATTAAATTTTCAGCAGGATTCAATGTAAAAAAAAAAAAAATAATAATAATTTAAACAAATGTTAACGCAAAAAATGTTGTTGCCTGTAATACACTGTCAAAAAAAGCTTTCGTAATAAAAACACAAATTAACCTCCATACACCACAAAAGTTTGTAACAACGTTTCCTCCTCAACGTCATGCATTTTCATCAACTGGCCACTTGGCGATCTGGTGATCCACAAGTTGATATTAATCCACTTATAAAAGTGAAAAATTGAAGAAATGTGATAATCTATAAAGTTGCTTTGAATCAATACAGCTTCCCTAAAGTTGACTTGTTTAGGACTTAAAACACAGGTGTTGACCAAAGCTATCTTTGCCCTGTGAGCTGCTGTGAGATGTTACATGATGTTGCTGGTGTACAACCAAAAAAAAATGGTAATAAAAATGAATTTTTTCACATCTTTACATACACCAATTATATATAGTACCGATAAGCGTACGGATGGATACCTGTATTGAAATGGTCTGTTTGCAACCTTTACACAGATGCCTAAACGGTGCTAACTCTCCGTGTTGTAAGCATTATTGTCATTATCCTGGCCTTTTTCGTCTTTCAACACATAATGGCATAACTATGCCATTTGTTTATTGGATTTTTGGCATATACACTGCAAAAAAACAATCAAACACATGTCAAATGTTCTTTTTTTCTCCCTCAAATAAGTAAAATGTATGTATAAAATAAAATTAAAAATAAACTAGGAAAAAAAAATCAGTATAATTAATAATTATGTAAAATATAGACATTTAAAAAATATAGTGTATGCTGTGTTAAACTACTAATAGTGATTTCAGCTAGCCTTTGGTGTAATTGTTTTATTAAATAAATATATTTCTTTTGTGTGTCTTTCTAAAAATGTAGCAGTAAATGAATTAATAATTCTGCTGTGATATGATTAAAACTCACAGATGGATACATTTATGTTGAATATGTGTCCTAAAATTAAACAAAACTCCCAATCTAAAAACCGACTGTTACAGCGGCATGACATACAACGTTCAAATAAAATAGCATTTTGTAACAACATTAATAACACCTAAATAAACTAATACATTCAAATGAATAAAATGTTATCAAAAAAATGATGTTAGGGGGAGTTGCACTTCATCATTCTCAATCTTTTTGTCAGTCAAGAACACATGTTTTTCTTTTTTTATGCATTCTAAGTTGTAAAATATGGCAAGTATGAGGTGGCTAACAATGAAGCCAATTTAAGTACACGATTGTGCCCATAAAGCCTTCTAAAAACATACAAAAAGCGCCAACAATACTTAATTTACACTTTGTGGCCTGAATATTAACCAAGTATTAGCGACATGGTTGTTGGTTTGACTGTCTTGTTGGTGTTTTAGGTCCATGCCCTCCAGCTCGATGTCAGAGATCCTCAGGCTGTAAGTCGTTGTGTCGACCAGATGGAGAGTCTTACAGGCTTACCTGATGTAAGCACACACACACACACACTAACACACACATACACACAGTGTTATTAAATAATAATTGCTTAAAAAAAAATATATATATATATATATTTATCGCAACATTTAGAAATGAGCTGATAATAACTGCTGTTACATCTTGTTTTATTATCACAATTTAAAAAATAATTTGCTAGTATGACACTAAGTTGAAATTACAGTTGCAAGTCCAAGACATTATATGGCAGTAGTGTATAGTTTGTGGTACGTGGGCTAGTCAGTTCATGGTTTGCTGTCTGTTGCACCCTAAAAAGTCTTGATACTGTAAGTATTGTACTTATTACACACCAGCTGTACCAGCTGATTGTAACGTGCAGCCGGGTTGTCACTTTCATTAACACATTTGGAGGTGTTGAAATCGCCATGTAAACTCGCTAATGCTAATCGGTAGCATGTCAATAGCAAAGCCAATGTATATTAACATCACTTATTTTTTATTTGTATTATTCATTGTGTTGTTTTCTACCTTAATGATCAATATTACTACAATTATTCTCTCAATGTTACATTTTTGTTAACTTATTAATGTATTTTTATTATTTATCTTGTGGTTTTCTATCTTAATTACCAATATTACTACTATTATTATCTCAATGTTATATTTGTATTTACTTAAGTGTTATTCATATATATATTTTTTTTCTATCTTACCAATATTAAACTACAATTATTCCCTCAGTTACATTTTTTCTAACTTATTAATTTATTATTTGTATTGTTTGTTTATCTTAATTATCAATATTACTACAATATTCCCTTAATGTTAAATTTTTATTATGTTATTAATTTATTATTTGTATTATTTATTGTGTTTTCTATCTTGATTATCAATATTACTACAATTATTCCCTCAATGTTACATTTTTATCCACCCACCCATCCATTTCCTAACGCTTATTCCCCTTGGGGTCGCGGGGGGCACTGGTGCCCATCTCAGCTACAATTGGGCGGAAGGCGGAGTACACCCTGGATAAGTCGCCACCTCATCGCAGGGCCAACGCAGATAGACAGACAACATTCACGTATTTATTATTTGTATTATTTATTGTGTTGTGTGTAGAGATGCGCGGTTTGCGGTCTCATCCGTGGATAAATCGCGGGTCGGGCAGTTGACATGACGAAAAAATAGATTTTAATTAGATTCGGGCGGGTGGCGGTTGAACCATCCGATAATATTTGATATGCATGGTTCTGTGATCGATATCTTTTGCCATTCAAAGTGCCATCTAAGACCCGTGTCATAAAGCAAAGAAGACAATAAGAGACTCTATTATTCTCCTGAATGACTGCCGGTAGTCATTCAGATAATAAGTATTAGGGCGTGCTATGAAGCCATTGGCTTTGTCGCCTTCTACAACATGTACGATCTGCTTGTCAGTCCAGCATCATGTTGTGTGTGGCTTCCGCGGCAACACGACACGACTGCAAGGCATACTGGGTGACACAGAGTACACAAATGGTTGTGATATAAACAATTTTAACACTCTTAGTAATATGCGCCACGCTGTGAAGCCACACCAATTAAGAACGACAAACACATTTCGGGAGAACATCCTCACAGTAACACAACATAAACGCAACACAACAAATACCCATAATCCTTTGTATTCATGACACTTCCTGACTATTTTATACACCCCGCTAGCAGCAACCCCCCCCCTCCCGTGCGTCGGTAAGGTGGGCGGGGTTGGGGGGCGCGGGGGTGTAAAATATATTCAGGAAGTGGCATGAATACAAAGGATTATGGGTATTTGTTGTGTTGCATTTATGTTGTGTTACTTTGAGGATGTTCTCCCGAAATGTGTTTGTCAATCTTGTTGGGTGTGGCTTCACAGTAGTAAGTGTTAAAGTTGTTTATATCACAACCATCAGTGTACTCTGTATCACCCAGTATGCCTTTCAATCTTGAACGTGAAATTGCGGAAACTGCACACATGTTGTCGGACCAACAACCGGTTCGTACATGTTG
>NC_084631.1:9478674-9488674 GCF_033978795.1 Nerophis ophidion | reverse complement strand
AGTGCCTTTTCTGTGAAATGTCTGCTCTGGCATCCTTTTCCAGAAAAGTCCAAATTTTCATTCAAAATCACCTCAGTCTGTGATATATGATATATCCGTGTCTTTGGTCCGGAATAAACGTGTCAGTCCAATTGTCACAGAACAATTTACTAATCATGGATGTGATTTGAAGAAGGGGATAAATAAGCTTTGATTCTTCCTACTCCTTTTTGGACATGTTCAACCGTAAACAAGATGGCTTATTTTTCCTATGCAACTTTATAATCATGCTGGAAATATACTATTACTACTACAGTACTAATATTACTGTTGCTACTATTATTAAGACAACTGCTGCTATCATTACTATTACTCCTACATAGATGGATAGATAGTACTTTATTTATTCCTATTAATACTACTAATATTAATACTAACAAGACTACTACTGCAGCTACTAATAATAATAATACTACCACTAATGCCAGGCTGTACATTAGTTACCTTTTTTCAAAGTTTTTTCCGTATTTTGCAGACTATAGAGTGCACCGGGTTATAAACCACACCCACTAAATCTTAGAAGAAAAAAGTATTTTGCCATATATTAGCCGCACCTGACTATAAGCTGCAGATATATATGTTGTGAAATGATTTATTTACACTGTAAGATTCTGTAAATGTTTATTTACATACCTTAATTTTTTCCAAACGGTGTCTGTAACACGGCAGTAAAACGGCTGATCAAACAAAACAGAAGTCATCGTCATGGACCCACTAGCTGCGCAAGCTAGCTCTCCAATCAACTAAATAGATTCAATAACTCCACTGTGACGTTTAGGTGAATTTATGAAACTAAAACAATGCAAAAAGAATGCCATTGTAAGTTGATAATACAAACACAGACACTCGTAAACGTGTTAGCATATTAGCTAATGCCAACGACGCTAGCGTCAGCACGTTACGACAGCACGCACAAATATGCAGGAAAACACTCCCACAGACATCCCACATCGGACGGTTTAGTAAGAAAGAATTGTTTGTTGTATTGTAAAACTTACAAAAAAGTGATGAATGAAGAATCCATAAACGTTATGGACGACTCGAAGACGGCGCATGACGATTGAAGACTGAGTCCAAACCGAAGGGCAATGCAGCACCTGCACTGAGTGAACTCGTCCAAAAGATGGCGTCATAGCACAAACGATAACACACAATTTCAATGTACTTACTTTTTGTTTTTTTAAACTATTTGCAATAAGGCAGTCAGCAAAGAAAAATCCCCAAATTCACCGCACCGTTTTATAAACCGCAGGGTTCAAAGCGTGGGGCAAAAAAGTAGCGACTCATAGTCTGGAATTTCAATACATAAGACTTGCACGCCTCTTTTTCCCGAGTTAGCTCAGTGCTTCTCAAATAGTGGGACTACCCCCCTCCCCCATGACTTGTCAAAAAAGATTTGAGAGGCACTTTGATTGATTGACTAAGACTTTTATTAGTAGATTGCACAGTACAGTACATATTCCGTACAATTGACCACTAAATGGTAACACCCCAATAAGTTTTTCAACTTGTTAAAGGCGGGGTCCACGTTGATCAATTCATGGTAATGGCTTGTGTATTTTATTTTGAAAGTCATCCTGCAGTGTGCTGTGCTTGTGAAAAGCATTGTGACGTGTATGTGGTCCGAAGGTTGCTGCGTTTCCACGGAGACGAGGTGAACGTTCACCGGCAATAAGGAAGTGTGTGTGTGTGCACGTGTGTGTTTTGTGATTAGTATCCAGGTGGTTGAGCAACACAAAGTTGTGTGTTGACGGTAAAGTTAAGCGCGATGAAGTCTGAGGTGAAAGTCGAGCTGGTCAAGTTCATCTTCCTGGTGATGAACTTCTTCATCTTGGTGAGTTTGACAAAATGCTCGCCTGTCCTTCTTGCTGACCTTTGACCTGACCTTTGACCTCCCCGCGCAGGCTGTGGGCACCAGCGTGGCCGCCTGTGGCGTTTGGATCCTGTTTGACTCCACAAGCTTCATCGGCGTCGTTTCTTCTTCCGGTACGTGGTCGACACTCTCGAAGCGCACGTCCTGACCCGACTTGTTTGTGTGCGTGTGTGTGTGTGTGTTGTATTTCCACCCTGGAAAAGTTAGTTCCATATGAGGAGGGGCGAAGAAGTTAAGACATAAATCATGGTCTCAATACGGAAAATCATTGCATTTAACAGACCAGTGGTTCTCAAATGGGGGTACGCGTACCCCTGGTGGTACTTGAAGGTATGACAAGGGGTACGTGAGATTTGTTTTTAATATTCTAAAAATAGCAACAATTCAAAAATCCTTTATAAATATATTTATTGAATATTACTTTAACAAAATATGAATGTAAGTTCATAAACTGTGGAAAAAAAATGCAACAATGCAATATTCAGTGTTGACAGCTAGATCTGTTGTGGACATGTTCCATGAATATTGATGGTAAAGATTTATTTTTTTATGAAGAAATGTTTAGAATTAAGTTCATGAATCCAGATAGACCTGTATTACAATCCCCAAAGAGGGCACTTTAAGTTGATGATTACTTCTATGTGTAGTAATCTTTATTTATAATTAAATCATTTCTTTATTTTTCAACAAGTTTTTAGTTATTTTTATATCTTTTTTCCAAAATAGTTCTAGAAAGATCACTACAAATGAGCAATATTTTGCACTGTTATACAATTTAATACATCAGAAACTGATGACATTGTGCTGTATTTTACTTCTTTATCTCTTTTTTTTTCAACCAAAAATGCTTTGCTCTGAATAGGGGGTACTTGAATTTAAAAAAATTTCACATGGGGTACATCACTGAAAAAAGGTTGAGAACCACTGTAATAGAGAATGTCTCATATGCACCCCTGGTGGTGAAATCTATCAAAATTAGGGTGGTCCCAAAAAGGAGGGATTTTTCAACTCTGTTTTAAAAGTGCTCCCCCTCTGGTCAACATATGTAATAACAAGTGTGTGTAAGAAATTGAAATGCGCCCCCTTTGGCCAAACTTAATACAAATAAATAAATATGTAAATAGAGACATACTGTAATAACTTGAAGTAAATAATTCAAATTAAAAACCAATTCTAAACAAAAAATAAAAATGAACTAAAAGCAGTGTTTTTTTCCACAATGTCGACTTTTTACTTTTAATATAGGTAACAATTTCTTATATTCTTTCTGTTTCTGTAATATCGCAATATTTCCTTGTAAAATTATTACCTCTATGTAAAATTAGTACTTTTTACCGCAAAATGGTGACATTTGTCGTATAAAATTCTGACTGTTATCACAATATTGCAGATTTTTGTTGTTCTTGTAAAACAGTGATTTTTTTTTTGTGACAAATGATGACTTTTCTCATAATTTTGCTAAGTAAAATTCTGATTATTGTTATTATTATAACATTGCCAAAATGTTTAAGTTTTCTTATAAAACTGTGACTTTTGTCGAGTAGAATCACAACTTTTCATGAAATTGCCAAAATTTAAAGCCTTTTCTTGTAAAATTGCGACTGTTAGGTAAAATTCAATCTTTTATCATAATATTGCACAAATGTTCAGTTTCTCTTGTAAAATTTTGGCTTGCGTTGATTAAAATGACGACTTATTATAATACAGCCAAAATTCTAAATTTTTCTTGTGACATTGTGACCTTTTTCTTGTTTTAAAAGTGCTCCCCCTCTGGTCAACATATGTAATAACAAGTGTGTGTAAGAAATTGAAATGCACTCCCTTTGGCCAAAATTAATAGAAATAAATAAAAATGTATATAAAAACATACTGTAATACTTTGAAGTAAATAATGCAGATTAAATACCAATCATTAACAAAAAATGAACTAAAAGCAGTTTTTTTCCACAATGTCGACTTTTTTCTTTTAATATTGGTAACAATTTCTTATATTATTTCTGTTTCTGTAATATCGCAATATTTTCTTGTAAAAGTATTACCTTTTTATGTAAAATTTGTACTTTTTACCGCAAAATGGTTACATTTGTCATATAAAATTCTGACTGTTATCACAATATTGCAGATTTTTGTTGTTGTTCTTGTAAAACAGTAATTTTTTTTGTGACAAATGATGACTTTTATCATAATTTTGCCAAGTAAAATTCCGATTATTGTTATTATTATAATATAAGTGCTCTCCCTCTGGTCAACATATGTAATAACAAGTGTGTGTAAGAAATTGAAATGCACTCCCTTTGGCCAAAATTAATAGAAATAAATAAAAATGTATATAAAAACATACTTTAATACCTTGAAGTAAATAATGCAGAATAAACACCAATCATAAACAAAAAAATAAAAATGAACTAAAAGCATTTTTTTTCCACAATATCGACTTTTTTCTTATAAAATTGGGAACAATTTCCCATATTCTTTCTGTTTCTGTAATATTGCAATATTTTCTTGTAAAAATATTACCTTTTTATGTAAAATTAGTACTTTTTACCGCAAAATGGTGACATTTGTCGTATAAAATTCTGACTGTTATCACAATATTGCAGATTTTAGTTGTTTTTTTCTTGTAAAACAGTGATTTTTTTTTGTGACAAATGATGACTTTTGTCATAATTTTGCCAAGTAAAATTCCGATTATTGTTATTATAATATTGCCAACATTTTAAAGTTTTCTTATAAAACTGTGACTTTTGTCAAGTAAAATCACAACTTTTCATGAAATTGCCAAAATTTAAAGCCTTTTCTTGTAAAATTGCGACTGTTAAGTAAAATTCAATCTTTTATCATAATATTTCACAAATGTTCAGTTTCTCTTGTAAAATTTGGACTTATGTTGATTAAAATGACGACTTATTGTAATACTGCCAAAATTCTAAATTTTTCTTGTGACGTGACCTTTTTCTTGTTTTCAAAGTGCTCCCCCTCTGGTCAACATATGTAATAACAAGTGTGTGTAAGAAATTGAAATGCACTCCCTTTGGCCAAAATTAATAGAAATAAATAAAAATGTATACAGAGACATACTGTAATAACTTCAAGTAAATAATGATGATTAAAAATCAATTAAAAATAAAAAGTGAACTAAAAGCAGTCTTTTTCCACAATGTCAACTTTTTTCTTTTAATATTGGTAACAATTTCTTATATTCTTTCTCTTTCTGTAATATCGCAATATTTTCTGGTAAAATTATTACCTTTTTATGTAAAATTAGTAATTTTTACCACAAAATGGTGACATTTGTCATATAAAATTCTTACTGTTATCACAATATTGCAGATTTTTGTTGTTGTTCTTGTAAAACAGTGATTTTTTTTGTGGCAAATGATGACTTTTGTCATAATTTTGCCTAGTAAAATTCTGATTATTATTATTATAATATTGCCAAAATGTTCAAGTTTTCTTATAAAACTGTGACTTTTGTCGAGTAGAATCCCAACTTTTCATGAAATTGCCAAAATTTAAAGCTTTCTCTTGTAAAATTGCGACTGTTAAGTATAATTCAATCTTTTATCATAATATTGCACAAATGTTCACTTTCTCTTGTAAAATTTTGACTTGCGTTGATTAAAATGACGACTTATTATAATACTACCAAAATTCTAAGTTTTTCTTGTGATATTGTGACCTTTTTCTTGTTTTAAAAGTGCTCTCCCTCTGGTCAACATATGTAATAACAAGTGTGTGTAAGAAATTGAAATGCACTCCCTTTGGCCAAAATTAATAGAAATAAATAAAAATGTATATAGAGACATACTGTAATAACTTGAAGTAAATAATGCAGATTAAAAACCAATTATAAACAAAAATAAAAATGACCTAAAAGCAGTTTTTTTCCACAATATTGACTTTTTTCTTATAAAATTGGGAACAATTTCCCATATTCTTTATGTTTCTGTAATATTGCAATATTTTCTTGTAAAATTATTACCTTTTTATGTAAAATTAGTACTTTTTACCGCAAAATGGTGACATTTGTCATATAAAATTCTGACTGTTATCACAATATTGCAGATATTTGTTATTGTTCTTGTAAAACAGTGATTTTTTTTGTGACAAATGATGACTTTTCTCATAATTTTGCCTTGTAAAATTCCGATTATTTTTGTTATTATAACATTGCCAAAATGTTTAAGTTTTCTTATAAAACTGTGACTTTTGTCGAGTAGAATCACAACTTTTCATGAAATAGCCCAAATTTTAAGCCTTTTCTTGTAAAATTGCGACTGTTAAGTAAAATTCAATCTTTTATCGTAATATTGCACAAATGTTCAGTTTCTCTTGTAAAATTTTGACTTGCGTTAATTAAAATGACGACTTATTATAATACTGCCAAAATTCTAAATTTTTCTTGTGACATTGTGACCTTTTTCTTGTTTTAAAAGTGCTCCCCCTCTGGTCAACATATGTAATAACAAGTGTGTGTAAGAAATTGAAATGCGCCCCCTTTGGCCAAAATTAATACAAATAAATAAATATGTAAATAGAGACATACTGTAATAACTTGAAGTAAATAATTCAAAACCAATTATAAACAAATAATAAAAATGAACTAAAAGCAGTGTTTTTTTCCACAATATTGACTTTTTTCTTATAAAATTGGGAACAATTTCCCATATTCTTTCTGTTTCTGTAATATTGCAATATTTTCTTGTAAAATTATTACCTTTTTATGTAAAATTAGTACTTTTTACCGCAAAATGGTGACATTTGTCATATAAAATTCTGACTGTTATCACAATATTGCAGATTTTTGTTGTTGTTTTTGTAAAACAGTAATGATTTTTTTTTTGTAACAAATGATGACTTTTGTCATAATTTTTCCAAATAAAATTCTGATTATTATTATTAAAATATTGACAAAATGTTTAAATTTTCTTATAAAACTGTGACTTTTGTCGAGTAAAATCACAACTTTTCATGAAATTGCCAAAATTTAAAGCCTTTTCTTGTACATACCCCGTTTCCATATGAGTTGGGAAATTGTGTTATATGTAAATATAAACAGAATACAATGATTTGCAAATCCTTTTCAAGCCATATTCAATTGAATGCACTACAAAGACAACATATTTGATGTTCAAACTCATAAACTTTATTTTTTTTTGCAAATAATAATTAGCTTAGAATTTCATGGCTGCAACACGTGCCAAAGTAGTTGGGAAAGGGCATGTTCACCACTGTGTTACATCCCCTTTTCTTTTAACAACACTCAAACATTTGGGAACTGAGGAAACTAATTGTTGAAGCTTTGAAAGTGGAATTCTTTCCCATTCTTGTTTTATGTAGAGCTTCAGTCGTTTAACAGTCCGGGGTCTCCGTTGTCGTATTTTACGCTTCATAATGCGCCACAAATTTGCAATGGGAGACATGTCTGGACTGCAGACGGACCAGGAAAGTACCCGCACTCTTTTACTACGAAGCCACGCTGTTGTAACACGTGGCTTGGCATTGTCTTGCTGAAATAAGCAGGGACGTCCATGATAACGTTGCTTGGATGACAACATATGTTGCTCCAAAACCTGTATGGACCTTTCAGCATTAATGGTGCCTTCACAGATGTGTAAGTTACCCATGCCTTGGGCACTAATACACCCCCATACCTTCACAGATGCTGGCTTTTGAACTTTGCGTCTATAACAATCCGGATGGTTATTTTCCTCTTTGTTCCGGAGGACACCACGTCTACAGTTTCCAAGTATAATTTGAAATGTGAACTCGTCAGACCACAAAACACTTTACCACGTTGCATCAGTTCATCTCAGATGAGCTCGGGCCCAGCGAAGCCGGCGGCGTTCCTTGGTGTTGTTGATAAATGGCTTTGGCTTTGCATAGTAGAGTTTTAACTTGCACTTACAGATGTAGCGACCAACTGTAGTTACAGACAGTGGTTTTATGAAGTGTTCCTGAGCCAATGTGGTGATATCCTTTACACGCTGATGTCGGTTTTTGATGCAGTACCGCCTGAGGGTCCGTAATATCATCGCTTACATGCAGTGATTTCTCCAGATTCTCTGAACCTTTTGATGATTTTACAGACCGTCAATGGTAAAATCCCTAAATTCCTTGCAATAGCTCGTTGAGAAATGTTGTTCTAAAACTGTTCGACAATTTGCTTACAAAGTGGTGACCCTCGCCCCATCCTTGTTTGTGAATTACTTAGCATTTCATGGAAGCTGCTTTTATACCCAATCATGGCACCCACCTGTTCTCAATTAACCTACACACATGTGGGGTGTTCCAAATAAGTGTTTGATGAGCATTTCTCAACTTTATCAGTATTCATTGCCACCTTTCCCAACTTCTTTGTCACGTGTTGCTGCCATCAAATTCTAAAGTTAACGATTATTTGCAAAAAAATAATGTTTATCTGTTTTAACATCAAATATGTTGTCTTTGTAGCATATTCAACTGAATATGTGTTGAAAAGGATTTGCAAATCATTTTATTCTGTTTATATTTACATCTAACACAATTTCCCAACTCATATGGAAATGGGGTTTTTAAAATTGTGACTGTTATTAAGTAAAATTCAATCTTTTATCATATTATTGCACAAATGTTCAGTTTTTCTTGTAAAATTTTGACTTGCGTTGAGGAAAATGACATTTATTATAGTACTGCCAAAATTCTATGTTTTTCTTGTGACATTTTGACATTTTTCTTGTGAAATTCCAACTCATTTTTCACAACAACCTTTTTCATATTTGCATCGTACGTATATATTATTAATGTTGGAAATACACATCTTTACATATCTAGGGTGTGTAGGCATTTTTCGGAGGTCTCATAAAGGTAACAAATACAAGAGTGTGTGTGTGTGTGTGTGTGTGTGTGTGTGTGTGTCCAGTGGGGCTGCAGATGGTGGGGGCGGGGCTGCTGCTGATCGGCGGCCTGGCGATGGCGTCCAGCATGATGGGGTGTTTGGGAGCGCGCTGGGAAAAGAGACCTCTCCTTCTGGCTGTGAGTAAACATTGGTCATGTGACCCGCCGGCCGCACGCATCACATGACCTGCTGCGCTCTGTGCCAGTACGTGTGCATCCTGCTGCTGCTGCTCCTGGGTCAGCTGCTGCTCCTGCTGCTGCTCCTCCTCTACAAGCACTCGGTGAGCTTTCCACGCACACCGCCAAACAGGAAAAGTCAACACACAACACAACCTGCTCACTGAGCTTTGTAGATCTAAAAAAAAAAAACCCATCCATATACAAAATGGAAAATACGCCCATTTAAATCAATTGCAAGGCATGATGGGAAAAGAGCAAAACACTCTCCACACTTATCCATGTTTGGCGCATTTTAGCTGCTTGATATTTCTGATTACAAATCTTTAAGAAGGTGGAAGTAAACAAGGTAGGAGTCCAACTTTCACCTCTTAATAACCAGTTATAGTAATGATCAATTACCGTATTTTTCGGACTATAAGTCGCAGTTTTTTTCATAGTTTGGCCGGGGGTGTGACTTGCACTCAAGAGCGATTTATGTGTGAAATTATTAACACATTACCGTAAAATATCAAATGATATTATTTAGCTCATTCACGTAAGAGACCAGACGTATAAGATACCATGGGATTTATCGATTAGGAGTGACAGATTGTTTGGTAAACGTATAGCATGTTCTATATGTTATAGTTATTTAAATGACTCTTACCATAATATGTTACGTTAACATACCAGGCACAGGTCTCAGTTGATTATTTATGCTTCAAATAACCTACACTTATTCAGCCTGTTGTTCATTATTCTTTATATATTTTAAATTGCCTTTCAAATGTCTATTCTTGGTGTTGCGTTTTATTAAATACATTTCCCCCAAAAATGCGACTTATACTCCAGTGCGACTTATATGTTTTTTCCCTTCTTTATTATGCATTTTCGGCAGGTGCGACTTATACTCTGGAGCGACTTATACTCCGGAAAATACGGTAAATATCCATTATATTAATATAATATGTATACAGACACACATATGTTTACTTTACATGCGGTCGGGTTTCGGCCACCAGTCCAAAACATTTAGCCCCAAGCGGCCCCCAA
>NC_084631.1:8438674-8543674 GCF_033978795.1 Nerophis ophidion | reverse complement strand
AGAAAGTCGGAGAAAGTTATGCATTGTAAACAAACTAGGGTGAGTTTAAGGACCGCCAAAATTAGTAGGACAAAATGGGATGACGCATTTACTTCCGGGGTCACGTTTCCTCTTATGTCGTCCCATAGCTTGTGTTTGTAAAGTGTTTTAAAAAATTTTTATAATATAGCGTTAACAAAACGTTTGTATTTTTATAATATAGCGTTATATTTTTATAATATAGCGTTAACAAAACGTCTGTATGAATCATGACTCCGGACGTAAATGGGGGTGGGGGGGGGGAGTTTTTTGTAGGCAGAAGAAATTTGGCGTGACAGCTCCTCCATATGGCTTCCCTCAGAGACACTGGCGGTCACCGCAGCCGTCCGACTTTCAGGTATGACTTTATAATCTCACTAAAACACTATAATAACACACTAAGCAGATACGGGATTTTCCAGAATTATCCTAGTAAATGTGTTTAATAACATCTGAATCGCTCCCACTGCTGTTGCCTTTTTAAAAAAAAAAACAATTCTAGTGCTTCACTCTAACTTTCCTCATCCATGAATCTTTCATCCTCTCTCAAATTAATGGGGAAATCGTCGCTTTTTCGGTCCGAATCACTCTTGCTGCTGGTGGCTATGATTATAAACAATGTGAGGATGTGAGGAGCCCTACAACCAGTGACGTCACGCGCATATCTTCCGGTAAAGGCAAGGCTTTTTTATTAGCGATCTAAAGTTGCAAACTTTATCATCGATGTTCTCTACTAAATCCTTTCAGCAAAAATATAGCAATATCGCGAAATGATCAAGTATGACACATAGAATGGACCTGCTATCCCCGTTTAAATAAGAAAATCTCATTTCAGTAGGCCTTTAAATGTTAAACTTTTCAAACGGAAACTTTAAGAGACACAATAATACATAAAATCGTGGTTGTCAGTCCCTTTTTAATTTTTAGATCAAGCGGACGGGGGGGAAAAAATGAGGGAATCACCCTGTAAATTTTCATTTCCAAAACTAACACCGACGTGAGATAAAACGTGTTCATTAGTTACATTTTTAATTTCTTTTCATTTCTTTTAGTGCTTCATAAAAAGCCAGAGAGTTTCCATTTGAAGTGACGACAGTTTTTTTTTGTCATGCCTGTTATCTGCTTTTGTCTACAAAATGAAAATCCTCCAAGTCTGCTGACTCGTCATTTTTCCCGGGGATTGTTTTATATTTCACCGTAATGATGGTCTTTCCCACGATGCCTCCTGGCCTCAGCAGAGCTTTGGACAGCTTCTTCTGAGAGATGATCTAGACACACACACACACACACACACACACACACATGTTTTGTGTTACAAGCGTGGCCCGGAGGACACACACACACACACACACACACCAACTTCCTGCTGTCCCACCTGTCCCAGGGTGCACTCCACCGCCCCCAGGAAGTCAACGTCCTTCACGTCGTTGTAGTTGCTGTTGATGTCGTACAGCTCAAAGCGCAGACGCTGCACCTCTTCAAAGTAAAAGTCCAGGGTGAACACCTTGGAGTAGGAGGGGTTTACGCAGCTGCGCATCACCTCCGTGCGGTCCACCTGTAGATGTAGTTAAATGTGAAGTAAAGACCGGCCCCAATGTGGGGAAACGTGCCTTTGCAGGGCGAGACATCTTTTAAAGGCCTACTGAAAGCCACTACTAGCGACCACACAGTCCGATAGTTTATATATCAATGATGAAATATTAACATTGCAACACATGCCAATACGGCCTTTTTAGTTTACTAAATTGCAATTTTAAATTTCCGACGCTTATGTTGACGCGTGCTAGTGACGTTATTGGTTGGAGCAGACATTTTATCCCAGCACCACTCACGGCTAAAAGTCGTCTGCTTTAATCGCATAATTACACAGTAATTTGGACATCTGTGTTGCTCAATCTTTTGCGATTTGTTCAATTAATAATGGAGACTATAAAGAATCTCACTAAAACACTAGTAACACAATAATCAGATAAGGGATTTTCCAGAATTATCCTAGTAAATGTGTCTAATAACATTTGAATCGCTCTCACTGCCCTCGCCTTTCTAGTGCTGCACTCTAACTTTCCTCATCCAGAAATATTTCACCCTTGCTCAAATTAATGGGGAAATCGTGGCTTTCTCGGTCCGAATCGCTCTTGCTGCCGGTGGCTATGATTATAAACAATGTGAGTGTAACGTCTGGTCGGCATTGTGATGCCTAATTGGTCCCTTCGAGGATGCGTCGAACGTGAACACAGCAAGGTAAGGTTATACAAATTTATTTAAATAACAAAAACACTGGAGCTACGAAAAGGCAAACAAAAGACGCTAGCATGAGAGCTAGGATATCAATCAATCAATCAATGTTTACTTATATAGCCCTAAATCACTAGTGTCTCAAAGGGCTGCACAAACCACAACACAAACCACTATGACATCCTCGGTAGGCCCACATAAGGGCAAGGAAAACTCACACCCAGTGGGACGTCGGTGACAATGATGACTATGAGAACCTTGGAGAGGACGAAAGCAATGGATGTCGAGCGGGTCTAACATGATACTGTGAAAGTTCAATCCACAATGGATCCAACACAGTCGTACAAATAAAAAACTAAAACTGGCACGTAGGCACACAAAAGGGGAGAAAAAAAACATTTAGCATGAGAGCTAAGAAAGACAAAAATGCGTAGCGTGAGAGCTCTCGAGAATAATAACGAATTTGCGTGTGAGCAAAAGTGGAAAACAAACTACGGACCCAGGCTGAACAAACAAAAGAGGAAGGCTTATATAGGCAGTAATCAAGGAGAAACAGGTGTGTGTAGAAAACGAGGAGCAGGTGAAACTAATGTGTAACCATGGTGACGGACTAAACAGGAAATAAGAGGATCAGACGGAGAATGAAACAAAAACTGGAAGAATAAACAATAATATGTGGCGATCCGGGCTTCACGGTGGCAGAGGGGTTAGTGCGTCTGCCTCACAATACGAAGTTCCTGCAGTCCTGGGTTCAAATCCAGGCTCGGGATCTTTCTGTGTGGAGTTTGCATGTTCTCCCCGTGAATGCGTGGGTTCCCTCCGGGTACTCCGGCTTCCTCCCACTTCCAAAGACATGCACCTGGGGATAGGTTGATTGGCAACACTAAATTGGCCCTAGTGTGTGAATGTGAGTGTGAATGTTGTCTGTCTATCTGTGTTGGCCCTGCGATGAAGTGGCGACTTGTCCAGGGTGTACCCCGCCTTCCGCCCGATTGTAGCTGAGATAGGCGCCAGTGCCCCCCGCGACCCCGAAAGGGAATAAGCGGTAGAAAATGGATGGATGGATGGATGTGGCGATCCGAAAAGCGGATGTTAACAGTGAGGATGTGAGGAACCCGACAACCCGTGACATCTGCTACTTCCGGTACAGGCAAGGATTTTTTATTAGCAACCAAAAGTTTGCAAACTTTATCGTCAATTTTCTCTACTAAATCCTTTCAGCAAAAATATGGCAATATCGCAAAATGATCAAGTATGACACATAGAATGGACCTGCTATCCCCGTTTAAATAAGAAAATCTCATTTCAGTAGGCCTTTAAGCATCTTTTGCTTTATATTGTTCCCCTTCCTGTTTTGATGGGGTCGGCGGTCGCCGTGGTGACGTACCTCGATCCACTGGCCGTGCGACTGCATCTTGAGGACGATGCACGGGTCCGGCTTGGACCGGGCGTCGCGGTCGGAGATGGCCTTGCAGGTGAGCCGCAGCTCCACTTTGGTCAGACACGGACTGTCGAACAGACCCAGGGAGTGGGCCGCCGACTCGTAGATGTCACTCATGGCGCGGGGGGGCGGGGGGGCGGGGGGACGACAGGAAGTCTGCACACAAGCATGAAACTGTAAATGTGTCTGTCCCAGCAGGAGCGAGACATTGAAACAACGTTGAGAACTTGATGAATTAGAGCCTAACGTTGAGCAACCCAAACATAACGTTGAAACAGCGTTTAATCAATGTTGGGTTCTGACGTCGATTTGACCATTGAATTTTGGTCATTTCCCAACCAAAATTCTATAACACATACAAAATTGAAACAACATGCCCTTTGATGAAGTTTAATCAATGTTAGGTTCTGACGTTGATTTGACCATTGAATTTTGGTCATCCATCCATCCATCCATCATCTTCCGCTTATCCAAGGTCGGGTCGCGGGGGCAACAGCCTAAGCAGGGAAACCCAGACTTCCCTCTCCCCAGCCACTTCGTCTAGCTCTTCCCGGGGGATCCCGAGGCGTTCCCAGGCCAGCCGGGAGACATAGTCTTCCCAACGTGTCCTGGGTCTTCCCCGTGGCCTCCTACCGGTTGGACGTGCCCTAAACACCTCCCTAGGGAGGCGTTCGGGTGGCATCCTGACCAGATGCCCGAACCACCTCATCGGGCTCCTCTCGATGTGGAGGAGCAGCGGCTTTACTTTGAGTTCCTCCCGGATGGCAGAGCTTCTCACCCTATCTCTAAGGGAGAGACCCGCCACCCGGCGGAGGAAACTCATTTCGGCCGCTTGTACCCGTGATCTTATCCTTTCGGTCATGACCCAAAGCTCATGACCATAGGTGAGGATGGGAACGTAGATCGACCGGTAAATTGAGAGCTTTGCCTTCCGGCTCAGCTCCTTCTTCCCCACAACGGATCGGTACAGCGTCCGCATTACTGAAGACGCCGCACCGATCCGCCTGTCGATCTCACGATCCACTCTTCCCTCACTCGTGAACAAGACTCCTAAGTACTTGAACTCCTCCACTTGGGGCAGGGTCTCCTCCCCAACCCGGAGATGGCACTCCACCCTTTTCCGGGCGAGAACCATGGACTCAGCGGCTTTACTTTGAGTTCCTCCCGGATGGCAGAGCTTCTCATTTGGGCCGCTTGTACCCGTGATCTTATCCTTTCGGTCATGACCCAAAGCTCATGACCATAGGTGAGGATGGGAACGTAGATATATCGGTAAATTGAGAGCTTTGCCTTCCGGCTCAGCTCCTTCTTCACCACAACGGATCGGTACAACGTCCGCATTACTGAAGACGCCACACCGATCCGCCTGTCCATCTCACGATCCACTCTTCCCTCACTCGTGAACAAGACTCCTAGGTACTTGAACTCCTCCACTTGGGGCAGGGTCTCCTCCCCAACCCGGAGATGGCATTCCACCCTTTTCCGGGCGATTTAATTTTGGTCATTTCCCAACCAAAATTCTATAACACATACAAAATTGAAACAACATGCCCTTTGATAAAGTTTAATCAATGTTAGGTTCTGACGTTGATTTGACCATTGAATTTTGGTCATCCATCCATCATCTTCCGCTTATCCGAGGTCGGGTCGCGGGGGCAGCAGCCTAAGCAGGGAAACCCAGACTTCCCTCTCCCCAGCCACTTCGTCTAGCTCTTCCCGGGGGATCCCGAGGCGTTCCCAGGCCAGCCGGGAGACATAGTCTTCCCAACGTGTCCTGGGTCTTCCCCGTGGCCTCCTACCGGTTGGACGTGCCCTAAACACCTCCCTAGGGAGGCGTTCGGGTGGCATCCTGACCAGATGCCCGAACCACCTCATCTGGCTCCTCTCGATGTGGAGGAGCAGCGGCTTTACTTTGAGTTCCTCCCGGATGGCAGAGCTTCTCACCCTATCTCTAAGGGGAGGAAACTCATTTCGGCCGCTTGTACCCGTGATCTTATCCTTTCGGTCATGACCCAAAGCTCATGACCATAGGTGAGGATGGGAACGTAGATCGACCGGTAAATTGAGAGCTTTGCCTTCCGGCTCAGCTCCTTCTTCACCACAACGGATCGATACAACGTCCGCATTACTGAAGACGCCGCACCGATCCGCCTGTCGATCTCACGATCCACTCTTCCCCCACTCGTGAACAAGACTCCTAGGTACTTGAACTCCTCCACTTGGGGCAGGGTCTCCTCCCCAACCCGGAGATTGCATTCCACCCTTTTCCGGGCGATTTAATTTTGGTCATTTCCCAACCAAAATTCTATAACACATACAGAATTGAAACGACATGCCCTTTGATGAAGTTTAATCAATGCTAGGTTCTGACGTTGATTTGACCATTGAATTTTGGTCATTTCCCGATCAAAATTAAACAACACAAGCACAAACATTGACACATGTTTTATGACTACACTGTAAAAAAAAAATTCGGTAAAAAAACGTCATCCACTGGCAGCTACGGCTGCCAAACGAAAACCATAAAATTTAAGTTTGTTACGTCTCGCCTCGACTACTGTAACGTATTATTTTCGGGTCTCCCCATGTCTAGCATTAAAAGATTACAGTTGGTACAAAATGCGGCTGCTAGACTTTTGACAAGAACAAGAAAGTTTGATCACATTACGCCTGTACTGGCTCACCTGCACTGGCTTCCTGTGCACTTAAGATGTGACTTTAAGGTTTTACTACTTACGTATAAAATACTACACGGTCTAGCTCCATCCTATCTTGCCGATTGTATTGTACCATATGTCCCGGCAAGAAATCTGCGTTCAAAGGACTCCGGCTTGTTAGTGATTCCCAAAGCCCAAAAAAAGTCTGCGGGCTATAGAGCGTTTTCCGTTCGGGCTCCAGTACTCTGGAATGCCCTCCCGGTAACAGTTCGAGATGCCACCTCAGTAGAAGCATTTAAGTCTCACCTTAAAACTCATTTGTATACTCTAGCCTTTAAATAGACTCCCTTTTTAGACCAGTTGATCTGCCGTTTCTTTTCTTTTTCTTCTATGTCCCACTCTCCCTTGTGGAGGGGGTCCGGTCCGATCCGGTGGCCATGTACTGCTTGCCTGTGTATCGGCTGGGGACATCTCTGCGCTGCTGATCCGCCTCCGCTTGGGATGGTTTCCTGCTGGCTCCGCTGTGAACGGGACTCTCGCTGCTGTGTTGGATCCGCTTTGGACTGGACTCTCGCGACTGTGTTGGATCCATTATGGATTGAACTTTCACAGTATCATGTTAGACCCGCTCGACATCCATTGCTTTCCTCCTCTCCAAGGTTCTCATAGTCATCATTGTCACCGACGTCCCACTGGGTGTGAGTTTTCCTTGCCCTTATGTGGGCCTACCGAGGATGTCGTAGTGGTTTGTGCAGCCCTTTGAGACACTAGTGATTTAGGGCTATATAAGTAAACATTGATTGATTGATTGATAAGTAAAACATTGTAAACCAAATAATGATCAGAAAGCAAAATACATCCTGGGCCAAAAATCACTTTATATTCTCTACTGCTCACTAGTGTTACCACATCTGAGTTATTGTGCAGAAATATGGGGAAACAACTACAAATGTGCGCTACATTCGTTAACTGTGTTACAAAAAAGATCGATTAGAATAATACACAATGTTGGATATAGAGAACATACAAACTCTTGATTTATTGAGTCAAAAATATTAAAGCTCGATGATTTGGTAAAATCAGCACCTCCAAGTCCGAGTCCATGGTTCTCGCCCGGAAAAGGGTGGAATGCCATCTCCGGGTTGGGGAGGAGACCCTGTCCCAAGTGGAGGAGTTCAAGTACCTAGGAGTCTTGTTCCCCCCACCCCCCCACCACCCCCCCCCCCTACCTTGTTTACCTGTATCTCATCTTTTTTGTAAGGGGCGCTGGAAGCCGGCAGACCCGTCAGCGATCCTGTTCTGTCTCCCTGTAATGTTTGTCTAAACTTGAATGGGATTGTGCTGAAAATTTTAATTTTCCTGAAGGAACTCTCCTGACGGAATAAATAAAGTACTATCTAATCTATCTGTCTAATCTAATCTTTAATGAAGTGACAATGCTGGCAGTTCCACAGAAAAATACCTTTATTTTACAGATTTTTTCTGAATTGTTAAGATCAAGGGTCTCAAACTCAATTTACCTGAGGGCCACTGGATGGAGAAACTTGGTGCGAAGTGGATTCACCTTCTTCAAATGGCTATCCCGCCCCAGCATCATACTTGCCAATCCCCCCAGTTTTACCGAGAGACTTTCGGTGACCCTACCGAAGGATTGTGCCGATGTTCGCCCAGACAAGTATATTATGGGCGTGCCGTGACAGCATTGCCTTTATCGTCCTCTACAACCTTTCGTTGCATTCACTCATTCACCATACAAACAGCGTGCCGACTTAGACGCATGTTGTATAAGGCTTCGGCAGTCGTACAAAAGTGACTGCAAGACATACTTGATCAACAGCCATACAGGTCACACTGAGGGTGGCTGTACAAACAAATTTAAGACTGTTACAGATATGCGCCACACTGGGAACCCGCACCAAACAAGAATGACAAACACATTTCGGGAGGACATCCGCACTGTAACTCAACATAAACACAACAGAACAAATACCCAGAATCCTATGCAGCCCTATCTATTTCGAGCTACACCCCGCTACCAATATTCTACAACACAAATACAATGTTGAAACAACATACTTTTTGACGACGTTTATTCAATGTCAGGTTGTGACGTTGATTTAACCATTGAAATGTGGTCATTTCCCAACTAAAATTATACAAGTCAAATACAACATTGAAACAACATGATTTTTGACAATGTTTGTTCAATGTCAGGTTGTGATGTTGATTTGACCATTGAAATGTGGTCATTTCCCGACCAAAATTCTACAACACGAATACATTGAAACAACGTACCTTTAGATAACGTTTAAACAATTTTGGGTTCTGACATTGATTTTATCATTGAACTTTGGTCATTTCCCAACCAAAATTCTACAGCACGAATACAACAATGAAACAACAACATTTTTGACGACGTTTATTCAATGTCAGATTGTGACGTTGATTTGACCACTGAAATGCGGTCATTTCCCAACCAATATTCTACAACACAGATACAACATTGAAACAACGTACCTTTAGATGACGTTTAAACAATGTTGGGTTCTGACATTGATTTTATCATTGAACTTTGGTCATTTCCCGACCAAAATTCTATACCACATATACAACGTTGAAACGACAATTTTTTTGACTAAGTTTATGCAATATCAGATTGTGACGTTGATTTAACCATTGAAATGTGGTCATTTCCCAACTAAAATTACACAACTCAAATACAACATTGAAACAACATGCTTTATGACAATGTTTGTTCAATGTCTGGTTGTGATGTTGATTTGACCATTGAATTGTTGTCATTTCCCAACCAAAATTCTACAACACAAATACAACATTGAAACAACGTACCTTTAGATGACGTTTAAACAATGTTGGGTTCTGACATTGATTTTATCATTGAACTATCTATACCACATATACAACGTTGAAACAACAATATTTTTGTGGCGTTGATTTGACCATTGAAATGCGGTCATTTCCCAACCAAAATTCTACAACACAAATACAACATTGAAACAACGTACCTTTAGATGACGTTTAAACAATGTTGGGTTCTGACATTGATTTTATCATTGAACTATCTATACCACATATACAACGTTGAAACAACAATATTTTTGTGGCGTTGATTTGACCATTGAAATGCGGTCATTTCCCAACCAAAATTCTACAACACAAATACAACATTGAAACAACGTACCTTTAGATGACGTTTAAACAATGTTGGGTTCTGACATTGATTTTAGCATTGAACTTTGGTCATTTCCCAACCAAAATTCTATACCACATATACAACGTTGAAACAACATTTTTTTTGACTACGTTTATTCAATGTCAGATTGTGACGTTGATTTAACCATTGAACTGTGGTCATTTCCCAACTAAAATTACACGACTCAAATACAACATTGAAACAACATGCTTTATGACAATGTTTGTTCAATGTCAGGTTGTGATGTTGATTTGACCATTGAATTGTTGTCATTTCCCAACCAAAATTCTACAGCACGAATACAACAATGAAACAACAACATTTTTGACGACGTTTATTCAATGTCAGATTGTGACGTTGATTTGACCATTGAAATGCGGTCATTTCCCAACCAAAATTCTACAACACAAATACAACATTGAAACAACGTACCTTTAGATGACGTTTAAAAAAAGTTGTGTTCTGACATTGATTTTAGCATTGAACTTTGGTCATTTCCCGACCAAAATTGTATACCACATATACAACGTTGAAACAACAATTTTTTGTCAACGTTTGTTCAATGTCAGATTGTGACGTTGATTTGACCATTCAAATGTTGTCATTTCCCAACCAAAATTCTACAACACGAATACAACAATGAAACAACAAAATGTTTGACGACGTTTATTCAATGTCCGATTGTGACGTTGATTTAACCATTGAATTGTTGTCATTTCCCAACCGAAAATTCTACAACACAAATACAACATTGAAACAACGTACCTTTAGATGACGTTTAAAAAAAGTTGTGTTCTGACATTGATTTTAGCATTGAACTTTGGTCATTTCCCGACCAAAATTGTATACCACATATACAACGTTGAAACAACATTTTTTTTGTCAACGTCTATTCAATGTCAGATTGTGACGTTGATTTGACCATTCAAATGTTGTCATTTCCCAACCAATATTCCACAACACGAATACAACAATGAAACAACAAAATGTTTGACGACGTTTATTCAATGTCAGATTGTGGCGTTGATTTGACCATTGAAATGCGGTCATTTCCCAACCTAAATTCTACAACACAAATACAACATTGAAACAACGTACCTTTAGATGACGTTTAAACAATGTTGGGTTCTGACATTGATTTTATCATTGAACTTTGGTCATTTCTCGACCAAAATTCTATACCACATATACAACGTTGAAACAACAATTTTTTTGACTAAGTTTATTCAATGTCAGATTGTGACGTTGATTTAACCATTGAAATGTGGCCATTTCCCAACTAAAATTACACAACTCAAATACAACATTGAAACAACATGCTTTTTGACAATGTTTGTTCAATGTCAGGTTGTGATGTTGATTTGACCATTGAATTGTTGTCATTTCCCAACCAAAATTCTACAGAACGAATACAACAATGAAACAACAACATTTTTGACGACGTTTATTCAATGTCAGATTGTGACGTTGATTTGACCATTGAAATGCGGTCATTTCCCAACCAAAATTCTACAACACAAATACAACATTGAAACAACGTACCTTTAGATGACGTTTAAAAAAAGTTGTGTTCTGACATTGATTTTAGCATTGAACTTTGGTCATTTCCCGACCAAAATTGTATACCACATATACAACGTTGAAACAACAATTTTTTGTCAACGTTTGTTCAATGTCAGATTGTGACGTTGATTTGACCATTCAAATGTTGTCATTTCCCAACCAAAATTCTACAACACGAATACAACAATGAAACAACAAAATGTTTGACAACGTTTATTCAATGTCCGATTGTGACGTTGATTTAACCATTGAATTGTTGTCATTTCCCAACCGAAAATTCTACAACACAAATACAACGTTGAAACAACGTACCTTTAGATGACGTTTAAAAAAAGTTGTGTTCTGACATTGATTTTAGCATTGAACTTTGGTCATTTCCCGACCAAAATTGTATACCACATATACAACGTTGAAACAACATTTTTTTTGTCAACGTCTATTCAATGTCAGATTGTGACGTTGATTTGACCATTCAAATGTTGTCATTTCCCAACCAATATTCCACAACACGAATACAACAATGAAACAACAAAATGTTTGACGACGTTTATTCAATGTCAGATTGTGGCGTTGATTTGACCATTGAAATGCGGTCATTTCCCAACCTAAATTCTACAACACAAATACAACATTGAAACAACGTACCTTTAGATGACGTTTAAACAATGTTGGGTTCTGACATTGATTTTATCATTGAACTTTGGTCATTTCCCGACCAAAATTCTATACCACATATACAACGTTGAAACAACAATTTTTTTGACTAAGTTTATTCAATGTCAGATTGTGACGTTGATTTAACCATTGAAATGTGGCCATTTCCCAACTAAAATTACACAACTCAAATACAACATTGAAACAACATGCTTTTTGACAATGTTTGTTCAATGTCAGGTTGTGATGTTGATTTGACCATTGAATTGTTGTCATTTCCCAACCAAAATCCTACAACACCAATACAACATTGAAACAACATGCTTTTTGATGACGTTCATTCAAATGTCAGGTTGTGGCATTGATTTGAACATTGAAATGTAGTCATTTCCCAACCAAAATTCTACAACACATATACAACATTGAAACAACATGCTTTTTGGCGACATTCCTTCAAATGTCAGGTTGTGGCATTGATTTGAACTTTGACATTTAGTCATTTTCTAACCAAAATTCTACAACACATATACAACATTGAAACAACATGCTTTTTGGCGACATTCCTTCAAATGTCAGGTTGTGGCATTGATTTGAACTTTGACATTTAGTCATTTTCTAACCAAAATTCTACAACACCAATACAATGTTGAAACAACATGCTTTTTAATGACGTTTAATCAATTTTGTGTTATGATGTTTATTTGACCATTGAAATTTAGTCATTTTCCAACCAATATTCTACAACACATATACAACATTGAAACAACATGCTTTTTGGCGACATTCATTCAAATGTCAGGTTGTGGCATTGATTTGAACATTGACATTTAGTCATTTTCCAACCAAAATTCTACAACACCAATACATTGTTGAAACAACATGCTTTTTGATGACGTTTAATCAATGTTGGGTTCTGATGTTGATTTGACCATTGAAATGTAGTCATTTTTTAACCAAAATTCAAAAACACAAATACTACGTTGAAACAACATCCTTTTTAACGATGTGTATTCCATGTCAGTAGTGACCTTGATTTTGTCATAGAAATGTAGTCATTTACCAACCAACAACGTGTACCAAACATTTGACATGAACGTAGTCTCAATTTACAAATACAACTATTTTGCAACGTTTTTTCAAAGTCAGTTTTAAAGGACATGTACGAATAATCAACATTGTCTTGTTCCTGCTGTGTTTGTATCATATGGTCCTGCACAGGAAGTCATCTTATATGTTGCATCCGCAGCTCAGGTTACATCATGAGGAACATCCAACTGCAGAGGTAACGTCCTCCAATCACACGCCTCTCCTCATGTTGAAGTGAAACTCAGCATGAATTGACAAGACAGGAAGCACTCATGAAACAGACTTCCTGTACCTCGGTCTTTCTCAATTAGCGGGGCGGGTCCCCCCCCGGTGGAGTGCATGTGACCCCCAAGGAACATGGTTTATCAGTATCATGTTTCGAAAAGCTGTGCACTACAAGATGTGTCATTAATCCTGATTTTTCTGCACAAAAAAAAAATCAGCACCAATTTTTTATTTATATACTGTGCACCTGAGTTAATATTGCTCATCAGTTGGAGTTTATTTAATGTCATATTTCAGCATCAGATGATTTAAGTCCATCATAAAATGTTACTAAGACCAAAAAAAACAATGTTGATAAATAAAGGTGTCAACACTTTTTTTTAATTGATCTGTATTAGTGACTATTTTTAATCGATTAATCAATTTTTTAGTTTTTTAAATGTATCCGTCCTGTCCAGCTATATTAGCTAGATTATATCTGCTTTGCATATTTACTTTAGAAAAGATAAGTGTTGGATACTATTCCTGTTGCCTTATCTTTTTTTTAATTTGACTTTATTAAATATTTGGGTAGAATTTAATTTTTGTTTAAAAAGCAGCTTTCTTTTAAGTATTATAGAAATTAATCAGAGCTGTTTATTTATTTTATGGAGTAATATAGTTCACCATAGAACTGGCACCCACTGTTATTAAAAAAGTATTGATTTCGAATAGAGAATTGTTGTGAATCAAGAAATGATTCTGAATCTAATTCTTATCTCCAAGAATCGAATCAAATCGTTTGGTGTCCAAAGATTCACAGCCCTATTAAAGGCCTACTGAAATGACATTTTCTTATTTAAAGCAGGTCCATTCTATGTGTCATACTTGATCATTTCGTGATATTGCCATATTTTTGCTGAAAGGATTTAGTAGAGAACATCCAAGATAAAGTACGCAACTTTTGGTGCTGATAAAAAAGCCCTGCCTGTACCGGAAGTAGCAGACGATGTGCGCGTGACGTCACTGGTTGTGGAGCTCCTCACATCTGACCATTGTTCACAATCATGGCCACCAGCAGCAAGAGTAATTCGGACCAAAAAAGCGACTATTTCCCCATTAATTTGAGCGAGGATGAAAGATTTGTGGATGAGGAAAGTAAGAGTGAAGGACTAGAAAAAAATAAAATAAAAAGACTATACAGTGGGATTATACTGGTTGTGGAGCTCCTCACATCTGAACATTGTTCACAATCATGGCCACCAGCAGAAAGAGTAATTCGGACCGAAAAAGCGACTATTTCCCCATTAATTTGAGCGAGGATAAAAGATTTGTGGATGAGGAAAGTAAGAGTGAAGGACTAGAAAAAAATAAAATAAAAAGACTATACAGTGGGAGCGATTCAGATGTTAATAGACACATTTACTAGGATAATTCTGGAAAATCCCTTATCTGCTTATTGTGTTACTAGTGTTTTAGTGAGATTATATGGTCGGACCTGCACAACCTGAAGGTTGGCCCCGCACCGTTCCTCAGCACCAGTCGACAGGTGGTGGCGATGCCCATCTCTGCCCTTCGAAAGGGACTCTCTTCGAAAAATGGTCTTCGCTACATAATACACTGTACTTTGTGTGTGTGGTCCAATCCAACCGTGTTCGCTTGACCACTCTGTTCCATAGTAAAGCTTCACCGCCATCTTTCAGGAATGTAAACAATGAAACACCGGCTGTGTTTGTGTTGCTAAAGGCGGCCGCAATGCACCGTTCCCACCTACAGCTTTCTTCTTTGACGTCTCCATTATTCTTCGAACAAATTGCAAAAGATTCAGCAACACAGGTGGCCATAATACTGTGGGATTATGCGATGAAAAGAGACGACTTATAGCTCTGAACGATGCTGGAACAAAATGTCCTCTACAATGTGTGACGTAATCATACCGCGACGTTTTAGCATGATACTTCCGCGCGAAATTTAAAATTGCAATTTAGTAAACTAAAAAGGCCGTATTGGCATGTGTTGCAATGTTAATATTTCATCATTGATATATAAACTATCAGACTGCGTGGTCGGTAGTAGTGGGTTTCAGTAGGTCTTCAACAAAGCAATACTTTGTTACTAATTGATCCTTGTTTTTTTTTTGTGTTTGTTTACTTTAATGTTAGTAAGGATATAATGATATGCAGAGGTGTACTTATACAGTTAAAGTTAAAGTACCAATGATTGTCACACACACTCTTGGTATGGCGAAATTATTCTCTGCATTTGACCCATCACCCTTGATCACCCTCTAGGAGGTGAGGGGAGCAGTGGGCAGCAGCGGTGCCGCGCCCGGGAATCATTTTTGTTGATTTAACCCCCAATTCCAACCCTTGATGCTAAGTGCCAAGCAGGGAGGTAATGAGTCCCATTTTTATAGTCTTTGGTATGACTTGGCCGGGGTTTGAACTCACAACCTACCGATCTCAAGGCGGACACTCTAACCCAGGGGTGCCCACACTTTTTCTGCAGGCGAGCTACTTTTCAATTGACCAACTCGAGGGGATCTACCTCATTTATATATATCATTTATATTTATTTATTTATGAAAGAGACATTTTTGTGAACAAGTTAAATGTGTTTAATGATAATACAAGCATGTGTAACACATATAGAGGTCTTTCTTTCACAAAGACAAGAATATAAGTTGGTGTATTACCTGATTCTGATGACTTGCATTGATTGGAATCAGACAGTAATGATGATAACGCCCACATTTTCAAATGGAGGAGAAAAAAAGTTGTCCTTTCTGTACAATACCACATGAAAGTGGTTGGTTTTTGGCATCTAATTCATCCAGCTTCCATACACTTTACAAGAAAAACATTGGCGGCAAATTCCGTAGCTTGCTTGACTGACATTCACGGCACCCGAGGGTCTTGTGAGATGACGCTGGCTGCTGCCAGTTCATTATTATGAAAAAATGACAGAGAGGAAGGCGAGAAACACTTTTTATTTCAACAGACTTTCGCGCCGTCCCTTCCGTCAAAACTCTAAAGGCCGACTGCACATTTCCTATCTTCACAATAAAAGCCCTGCTTCATGCTGCCTGCGCTAACAAAATAAGAGTCTCGGAAAGCTGGCGTGCACAAGTGATGTGCACGCCAGCTTTCTGAGGGATCGCTTGTGCACGCCAGTTTTCCGAGACTCTGTATTTAGTTAGCGCAGGCAGCATGAAGCAGGGCTTTTATTGTGAAGATAGGAAATGTGCAGTCGGCCTTTAGAGTTTTGACGGAAGGTACGGCGCGAGAGTCTGTTGAAATAAAAAGTGTTTCTCGCCTTCCTCTCGGTCATATTTTCATAATACTGATCTTGCAGCAGCCAGCGTCATCTCACAAGACCCTCCGGTACCGTGAATGTCATTTAAGTGACGTCTTGGTGAAGATTGATGATCACTAATTTTTAGGTCTATTTTTTTTAAAAGCCTGGCTGGAGATCGACTGACACACCCCCCGCGGTCGACTGGTAGCTCGCGATCGACGTAATGGGCACCCCTGCTCTAACCACTAGGCCAGGGATCAGCAACCTTTAGCGCCCACCTAGTGACTCCCTGGACCTCTTTAAGAGATGTGTGAAAATGGAAAAAGATGAAGAAACATTTTTTTGGAGGAGAACAAAAATGACCAAAACCTTCGTAATCGTTAGAAATCCCACTGTTTGCATTATACATGCTTCACTGATGAGCATTTGGAAGGCACCGTTTTGTCCTACTAATGTCAGCGATCCTTGAACTCATCGTAATTTGTAACTTTTTTCGATGCCGCCACAGAAACGTTTTTTTTTTTAAGTTTTATGCCACTCCTTCTTTGTCTCATTTTGTCCACCAATCGTTTTATGCTGTGCATGAATGCACAAAAGTGAGCATTGTTGATTTCATTGATTTGCTGGAGTGCTAATCAGGCATATTTGGTCAATCCATGACGGCAGGGTATCTCACCCTCTGAGAAGCCTCCATTTTACTAATGTTTTCCAATGCTGCAAAAATGTGTACAATAAAAAATAAAATACAACATTTCCATCAATGGAGATTTGCGTCAGCCTTTGATAGTAGGCATATAGACACTTACATTATGTGTTGCCTTCATTATAAGACTTACTTTGATTTTTTTTGCGGCTCCAGACCGATTTTTTTATTTTTATTTTTGGTCCAATATGGCTCTTTAACCATTTTGGGTTGCCATAGATGCTATAGAGTAGGTTGTGATAAGTGTGTTAAGCTGTACATCAAGCAAGAATGGGAAAGAATTCCACTTTCAAAGCGTCAACAATTAGTTTTCTCAGTTCCCAAACGTTTATTGAGGGTTGTTAAAAGAAAAGTGTCACACCTGGGTGAAGTCTTGTCTGGTTTCATGTTGTCTTGTCATTTCCTGTTTTATTTTGAAAGGTTAACTCTCCCTCTCGTTTCAGGTCACTTGCCCCTTCCTCCCGTGTCACTGGTCTGATGTTTCTCCTGATTGCCTGATTGTGCCCACCTGTGTCACCCTCCCTCATGTGTATAAATGTCTCTTCCTCCTCTTGTCTTGTGCCAGAGTATATCGTCTTGCTACGTGCCGCCAGCCTTGTCCACAACCTGGTACCAACTTTGATCAATCAATCAATCAGTGTTTACTTATGTAGCCCTAAATCACTAGTGTCTCAAAGGGCTGCACAAACCACTACGACATCCTCGGTAGGCCCACATAAGGGCAAGGAAAACTCACACCCAGTGGGACGTCGGTGACAATGATGACTATGAGAACCTTGGAGAGGAGGAAAGCAATGGATGTCGAGCGGGTCTAACATGATACTGTGAAAGTTCAATCCATAATGGATCCAACACAGTCGCGAGAGTCCAGTCCAAAGCGGATCCAACACAGCAGCGAGAGTCCCGTTCACAGCGGAGCCAGCAGGAAACCATCCCAAGCGGAGGCGGATCAGCAGCGCAGAGATGTCCCCAGCCGATACACAGGCAAGCAGTACATGGCCACCGGATCGGACCGGACCCCCTCCACAAGGGAGAGTGGGACATAGAAGAAAAAGAAAAGAAACGGGAGATCAACTGGTCTAAAAAGGGAGTCTATTTAAAGGCTAGAGTATACAAATGAGTTTTAAGGTGAGACTTAAATGCTTCTACTGAGGTGGCATCTCAAACTTTTACCGGGAGGGCATTCCAGAGTACTGGAGCCCGAAATGAAAACGCTCTATAGCCCGCAGACTTTTTTTGGGGCTTTGGGAATCACTAATAAGCCGGAGTCTTTTGAACGCAGATTTCTTGCCGGGACATATGGTACAATACAATCGGCAAGATAGGATGGGGCTAGACCGTGTAGTATTTTATACGTAAGTAGTAAAACCTTAAAGTCACATCTTAAGTGCACAGGAAGCCAGTGCAGGTGAGCCAGTACAGGCGTAATGTGATCAAACTTTCTTGTTCTTGTCAAAAGTCTAGCAGCCGCATTTTGTACCAACTGTAATCTTTTAATGCTAGACATGGGGAGACCCGAAAATAATACGTTACAGTAATCGAGGCAAGACGTAACAAACGCATGGATAATGATCTCAGTGTCTTTAGTTTTTCATGCTATTCTTTTGTATCTAGTTCATAGTGCCTTGTTTTCCCTTTTCCTCCTTCTGGAGCGCCTTCAGTTTGCTGGCTTCTCGACTCCTTTGTATGATTGATTTTCCTCCATCCATCCATCCATCATCTTCCGCTTATCCGAGGTCGGGTCGCGGGGGCAACAGCCTAAGCAGGGAAACCCAGACTTCCCTTTCCCCAGCCACTTCGTCTAGCTCTTCCCGGGGGATCCCGAGGCGTTCCCAGGCCAGCCGGGAGACATAGTCTTCCCAACGTGTCCTGGGTCTTCCCCGTGGCCTCCTACCGGTTGGACGTGCCCTAAACACCTCCCTAGGGAGGCGTTCGGGTGGCATCCTGACCAGATGCCCGAACCACCTCATCTGGCTCCTCTCGATGTGGAGAAGCAGCGGCTTTACTTTGAGTTCCTCCCGGATGGCAGAGCTTCTCACCCTATCTATATGCGAGAGACCCGCCACCCGGCGGAGGAAACTCATTTCGGCCGCTTGTACCCGTGATCTTATCCTTTCGGTCATGACCCAAAGCTCATGACCATAGGTGAGGATGGGAACGTAGATCGACCGGTAAATTGAGAGCTTTGGCTTCCGGCTCAGCTCCTTCTTCACCACAACGGATCAATACAATGTCCGCATTACTGAAGACGCCGCACCGATCCGCCTATCGATCTCACGATCCACTCTTCCCCCACTCGTGAACAAGACTCCTAGGTACTTGAACTCCTCCACTTGGGGCAGGGTCTCCTCCCCAACCCGGAGATGGCACTCCAAACCGGATCCCCTCAACACCTTGACTGCGCCTAGAAATTCTGTCCATAAACGTTATGAACAGAATCGGTGACAGTGGACCGCCTTGGCGGAGTCCAACCCTCACTGGAAATGTGTGTGACTTACTGCCAGCAATGCGGACCAAGCTCTGGCACTGATCGTACAGGGAGCTGACCGCCACAATAAGACTGTCCGATACCCCATACTCTCTGAGCACTCCCCACAGGACTTCCCGAGGGACACGGTCGAATGCCTTCTCCAAGTCCACAAAGCACATGTAGACTGGTTGGGCAAACTCCCATGCACCCTCAAGAACCCTGCCGAGAGTATAGAGCTGGTCCACAGTTCCACGACCAGGACGAAAACCACACAGTTCCTCCTGAATCCGAGGTTCGATTCATTGATTTTCCTTTTGTAGATAATTGTAGATTGTTGGTTTTTGCTGTTAGATCCGTATAGAAATTTTGCTATTGCCTTTTTCCTCCTTATGGAGAGATTTTTTGCCTTATGCCCTTTGCTACATTCCTTTGTTCCTCAAATATATCTCAGATTTTGTAGCCACTTTGTTTTGATCACTCTGTTCTAGAGATAGCAAAGAAAACTAATTAAATAAAGTCTGGGTCAATTGTCACGCTTCTGCACCTGAGTCCTCATTTTCGCCCAGCCCTAACAAAAAGATGATGTAACACAGTGGTGAACATGCCCTTTCCCAACTACTTTGGCATGCGTTGCAGCCATGAAATTCCAAATTATTTGCAAAAAAAAAAAAAAGTCCTTGAGTCTGAACATCAAACATCCTGTCCCTGCAGCGCACTCAACCGAACATGGGCCGAAAAGGACCCGCATCCACATCCAACACAACTTCCCACCAAACGAGTTTATAGAAAAATGACACTATCGGGATATATAGGGACGGCGTGGCGCAGTGGGAGAGTGGCCGTGCGTAACCCGAGGGTCCCTGGTTCAAATCCCACCTAGTACCAACCTCGTCATGTCCGTTGTGTCCTGAGCAAGACACTTCACCCTTGCTCCTGATGGGTGCTGGTTGGCGCCTTGCATGGCAGCTCCCTCCATCAGTGTGTGAATGTGTGTGTGAATGGGTAAATGTGGAAGTAGTGTCAAAGCACTTTGAGTACCTTGAAGGTAGAAAAGCGCTATACAAGTACAACCCATTTATCATTTACCTATTAGGGGTGTGAATCTCTGGGTACGTAACCATTCGTAATGGACTCTGGATTCAAACCGATGTTCGCAATGTCTTATTCTGTATAATAATTATAATGAAACGTTTTCAAAACAGGTGAGATGCATGGCAATACCCTAAAAACATATTTTAATTATTTTTACCTAAATAAAAATATATGGGCGGCATATCTCGGTTGATACAGTGGCCGTGCCGTGCCAGCAACTTGAGGTTACCGGGTTCGATTCCCGCTTCCGCCATCCTAGTCACTGCCATTGTGTCCTTGGGCAAGACATTTTACCCACCTGCTCCCAGTGCCACCCACACTGGTTTAAATGTAACTTAGATATTGGGTTTCACAATGTACAGCACGAGAGAAAAGCGCTATATAAATATAATTCACTTCATATGTTTTTGAAATCAGACTAAAAATCCATTTTTTTTTATGCGCCAGTGCTATTTATAGTCGCGGCGGAGAGGCCAGGGGGCGCGGAATGTTCTCTTCTTCCAAGGTACAGCAGTGTGTCCCTCAAGACAAGACAGGAGGATGTCCACCAAGCTCCGGGAGCTTTTATGTCAGCCCGCTGAGGCTTTTACAGCGAATGAGCAGTCGAGCGGCGGATAAACGCTCCCACAGGCGATTAAAGCCGCGCTCATGGCATCATGCAAGTGCCGCAGCACAACAGTGGTTATAATTGTTGGCGTTAGACGCGCTCGCTGAGGATTGTGGGGACTCACAAGGCTCACACTTGTTAACCTTGTGGCCAGACGTGGAACTGCAACCCCAAACAGATAACGCTAGAAACACAGAATCAGTCAATCAATCAATCAATCAATGTTTACTTATATAGCCCTAAATCACTAGTGTCTCAAAGGGCTGCACAAACCACTACGACATCCTCGGTAGGCCCACATAAGGGCAAGGATAACTCACACCCAGTGGGACGTCGGTGACAATGATGACTATGAGAACCTTGGAGAGGAGGAAAGCAATGGATGTCGAGCGGGTCTAACATGATACTGTGAAAGTTCAATCCATAATGGATCCAACACAGTCGCGAGAGTCCAGTCCAAAGCGGATCCAACACAGCAGCGAGAGTCCCGTTCACAGCGGAGCCAGCAGGGAAACCATCCCAAGCGGAGGCGGATCAGCAGCGAAGAGATGTCCCCAGCCGATACACAGGCAAGCAGTACATGGCCACCGGATCGGACCGGACCCCCTCCACAAGGGAGAGTGGGACATAGCAGTCAGACAACCAATCGGTCATGTGATCAATCCGGTCATGTGATCAATCCGGACAAACGTAATGTCCACTGAGATGGAACAAATAACATTGCAGCGATGTGGTAAAAACAGCATAAAAACTTGCTAACACCATGCTCACATTTTACAAAATAATGTAATAACAAGATAACATGTCAACACCATGCTAACGTGTTACAGTATTGTAATAAAAAGATAACAACGCGCTAACACCACGCTAACATGGTACAACACTGTAATAACAAGAGAGCAACAACATTGTAATAACAAGATAAAATACTATAATGCGCACATAATAAATGTAAACTCTTGAAAATACTAAAATGTAAATATAAACTCTTGTAAATACTATAACGTTTATGTGAAACATGTAAATTATTGTAAATACTATAATGTACATATGATATAATAAAACCCTTGTAAATACTATAATGTAAATATGATATAAATACATTTCTGTAAATACTATAATACACATTTGTTATATGTAAACACTTGTAAATACTATAATATACATGTAAACTCTTGTAAATACTATAATGTACATACAGTATATGAATAAACTTCTGTTAATACTATAATGTACATATATGAATAAACTTCTGTAAATACTATAATGTACATCTGATATAATTAAACTTCTGTAAATACTATAATGTACATATGATACATGTGAACTCTTGTAAATACTATAATGTAAATATGATACATGTAAACTCTTGTACATACTTAAATGTACATATGATACATGTAAAATCTTGTAAATACTATAATGTACATGTGATACATGTAAATTATTGTAAATACTACTATGTACATATATAATTAAACTTCCGTAAATACTATAATGTACATATTTTATATGTAAACACTTGTAAATACTATAATATACATGTAAAATCCTGTAAATACTATAATGTACATATATGAATAAACATCTGTAAATACTATAATGTATATATGATATAATTAACTTTCTGTCAATACTATAATGTACATATGATACATATGAACTCTTGTAAATACTATAATGTAGATATGATACATGTAAACTCTTGTAATTGATATAGTGTACCTATGATACATGTAAAGGCTTGTAAATACTATAATGTACATTTAAACTCTTGTAAACCCAATAATGTAAATATGATACATGTAAACTCTCATAAATACTATAATGTACAGTATGCTTCGTATGATACATGTAAACTCTTGTAAATACTATAATGTACATTTAAACTCTTGTAAATACAATAATGTACATATGATACATGTAAACTCTTATAAATACTATAATGTGCATATGATACATGTTAACTCTTGTAAATACTACAATGTACATATGATATAATTAAACTTCTGTAAATACTATAATGTACATATGATATATGTAAACTCTTACAAAAACTATAATGTACATATGATATAAATAAAGTTCTGTGAATACTATAACATTCATATTATATATGTAAACTCTTGTAAATAATATAATATATGTAAACCATTGCAAATATTATAGTGTACATAGGCTACCCGTAAACTCTTGAAAATACCTTAATGTACATATGATATAATTAAACTTCTGTAAATACTATAATGTACATATGATACATGTAAACACCTACAAATACTATAGTATTTACAAGAGTTTACATGTATCATATGTGCATTACGGTATTTACAAGAGTTTACATGTTAATTATTGTAATATTACAATGTACATATGATGCATGTAAACTCTTGTAAATACTATAATGTACATATGATATAAATAAACTTCTGTAAATACTATAATATACATATGTTATAGGTAAACTCTTGTAAATACTATAATATATGTAAACTATTGTAAATACTATAATGCACGGATGACACATGTAAACTTTTCTAAATACTATGAACATATGATATGAATAAACGTCTGTAAATACTATAATGTACATATGATACATGTAAACCCTTGTAAATACTATAATGTACATATTATATAATTAAACTTCTGTAAATAATATGATATACATACAATACATATAAACTCTTGTAAATACTATAATGTACATATGATACATGTAAACACCTACAAACATTAGAGTATTTACAAGAGTTTACATGTATCATATGTACATTACAGTATTTACAAGAGTTTACATGTATCATATGTACATTACAGTATTTACAAGAGTTTACACGTAAATTATTGTAAATACTACAATGTGCATATGATTCATGTAAACTCTTGTAAATACTATAATGTACATATGATATAAATAAACTTCTGTAAATACTATAATATACACATCTGATATGTAAACTCTTGTAAATACTATATTATATATGTAAACTATCGTAAATATTATTATGCACATATGACTCATGTAAACTTTTGTAAATACTATAATGAACATATGATATGAATAAACTTCTGTAAATACTACAATGTACATATGATACATGTAAACTCTTGTAAATATTAGAATGTACATATGATATAACTAAACTTCTGTAAATATTATAATGTACATACAATACATATACACTCTTGTAAATACTATAATGTACATATGATACATGTAAACACCTACAAATACTATAGTATTTACAGGAGTTTACATATATCATATGTACATTACAGTATTTACAAGAGTTTACACGTAAATTATTGTAAATACTACAATGTACATATGATGCATGTAAACTCTTGTAAATACTATAATGTACATATGATATAAATAAACTTCTGTAAATACTATAATATTCATTGGTGATATTTGAACTCTTGTAAATACTATAATATATATGCAAACTGTCGTAAATATTATAATGCACATATGACACATGTAAACTTTTGTAAATACTATAATGAACATATGATATGAATAAACTTCTGTAAACACTATAATGTACATATGATATAATTAAACTTCTGTAAATATTATAATGAACATATAATACGTATAAACTCTTGTGAATACCATAATGTACATATGATACATGTAAATACCTACAAATACTATAGTATTTACAAGAGTTTACATGTATCATATGTACATTACAGTATTTACAAGAGTTTACACGTAAATTATTGTAAATACTACAATGTACATATGATGCATGTAAACTCTTGTAAATACTATAATGTACATATGATATAAATAAACTTCTGTAAATACTACAATATACACATTTTGTAAATACTATATTATATATGTAAAACTATCGTAAATATTATTATGCACATATGACACATGTAAACTTTTGTAAATACTATAATGAACATATGATATGAATAAACTTCTGTAAATACTACAATGTACATATGATACATGTAAACTCTTGTAAATATTACAATGTACATATGATATAACTAAACTTCTGTAAATATTATAATGTACATACAATACATATAAACTCTTGTAAATACTAGAATGTACATATGATACATGTAAACACCTACAAATACTATAGTATTTACAGGAGTTTACATGTATCATATGTACATTACAGTATTTACAAGAGTTTACACGTAAATTATTATAAATACTACAATGATGCATATAAACTCTTGTAAATACTATAATGTACATATGATACATGTAAACACCTACAAATACTATATAGATTACATGTATCATATGTACGTTACAGTATTTACAAGAGTTTACGTGTAAATTATTGTGAATACTACAATGCACATATGACGCATATAAACTCTTGTAAATACAATAATGTACATATAATATGAATAAAATGTCTTAAATACTATACTATATATGTTATATGTAAACTCTTGTAAATACTATAATATATATGTAAACTATTGTAAATATTAAAATGCACATATGACACATGTAAACTTTTTAAATACTATGAACATATGATATGAATAAACTTCTGTAAATACTATAATGTACATATGATACATGTAAACTCTTGTAAATATTAGAATGTACATATGATATAACTAAACTTCTGTAAATATTATAATGTACATACAATACATATAAACTCTTGTAAATACTATAATGTACATATGATACATGTAAACACCTACAAATACTATAGTATTTACAGGAGTTTACATGTATCATATGTACATTACAGTATTTACAAGAGTTTACATGTAAATTATTGTAAATACTACAATGTACATATGATGCATGTAAACTCTTGTAAATACTATAATGTACATATGATATAAATAAACTTCTGTAAATACTATAATATACACATCTGATATGTAAACTTTTGTAAATACTATATTATATATGTAAAACGATCGTAAATATTATTATGCACATATGACACATGTAAACTTTTGTAAATACTATAATGAACATATGATATGAATAAACTTCTGTAAATACTACAATGTACATATGATACATGTAAACTCTTGTAAATATTAGAATGTACATATGATATAACTAAACTTCTGTAAATATTATAATGTACATACAATACATATAAACTCTTGTAAATACTAGAATGTACATATGATACATGTAAACACCTACAAATACTATAGTATTTACAGGAGTTTACATGTATCATATGTACATTACAGTATTTACAAGAGTTTACACGTAAATTATTGTGAATACTACAATGTACATATGATGCATATAAACTCTTGTAAATACTATAATGTACATATGATACATGTAAACACCTACAAATACTATATAGATTACATGTATCATATGTATGTTACAGTATTTACAAGAGTTTACGTGTAAATTATTGTGAATACTACAATGCACATATGACGCATATCAACTCTTGTAAATACAATAATGTACATATAATATGAATAAAATTTCTTAAATACTATACTATATATATGTTATATGTAAACTCTTGTAAATACTATGATATATATGTAAACTATTGTAAATATTAAAATGCACATATGACACATGTAAACTTTTCTAAATAATATAAACATATGATATGAATAAACTTCTGTAAATACTATAATGTACATATGATACATGTAAACTCTTGTAAATACTATAATATATGTAAACTATTGTAAATACTATAATGTACATATGATACATGTAAACTCTTGTAAATATTATAATCTACATATGATACAATTAAACTTCTGTAAATACTATGATATACATACAACACATATAAACTTCTGTAAATACTATAATGTACATATGATACATGTAAACACCTACAAATACTATAGTATTTACAGGAGTTTACATGTATCATATGTACATTACAGTATTTACAAGAGTTTACACGTAAATTATTGTAAATACTACAATGTACATATGATGCATATAAACTCTTGTAAATACTATAATGTACATATGATACATGTAAACACCTACAAATACTATATAGATTACATGTATCATATGTACGTTACAGTATTTACAAGAGTTTACGTGTAAATTATTGTGAATACTACAATGCACATATGACGCATATCAACTCTTGTAAATACAATAATGTACATATAATATGAATAAAATTTCTTAAATACTATACTATATATATGTTATATGTAAACTCTTGTAAATACTATGATATATATGTAAACTATTGTAAATATTAAAATGCACATATGACACATGTAAACTTTTCTAAATAATATAAAATATGATATGAATAAACTTCTGTAAATACTATAATGTACATATGATACATGTAAACTCTTGTAAATACTATAATATATGTAAACTATTGTAAATACTATAATGTACATATGATACATGTAAACTCTTGTAAATATTATAATCTACATATGATACAATTAAACTTCTGTAAATACTATGATATACATACAACACATATAAACTTCTGTAAATACTATAATGTACATATGATACATGTAAATACCTACAAATACTATATAGTTTACATGTATCATATGTACATTATAGTATTTACAAGAGTTTACGGGTAAATTATTGTAAATATCACAATGCACATATGACGCATATCAACTCTTGTAAATACTATAATGTAAATATGATATAAATATCATTTCTTAAATACTATACAACACATATGTTATATGTAAACTCTTGTAAATACGATCATATATATGTAAACTATTGTAAATATTATAATGCACATTTGACACATGTAAACTTGTAAATACTGTAATGTACATATGATATGAATAAACTTCACATGTAAACTCTTGTAAATACTATAATGTACATATGATATGAATAAAATTCTGTAAATACTATAATGTACATTTGATACATGTAAACTCCTGTAAATACTATAATGTACATGTAAACTCTTCTAAATACTATAACAATGTAAATGCAGCAGATAAGAAGGTGCACAAATATGCACAAGTATGTAGAAGAAGAAGAAGAAGAAGAAAATCATGCTTGAGGTATGAGGAAGAGGAGGATGGAGGGGAAGATGAAGATGTCTGGTGTTGCCAGGTTCTTACCTGGTCTCAGGTGCGAGGAGAGGACGCCGTCACCAAGTTTCCACCTTTCCTTCTAATCGGTCGGCTTCATCCTCCTCCTCCTCCTCCTCGGGCAGCTGGATGGAGAACCTCTCAGCCTCACGCCGCCTCTCGCACCTTAGGAGCGGGAAAACCCGTATGGCGTCCCCACCCACATCACAGCCCCCCCTCTCGCACCCTGAGAGCGCTCACAGCAGCGTGCTGGGGCCCCCCCTGCAGGACCATGGCAGTACTGCAAGACCTGGCTCTGTGTGCCCATCCATTTTCCTACCGCTTGTCCCTCTCAGACTCGGGGGGGAGCTGTTGAAGCGATTTAAAAATTCACTGAAGTTCACTGATTAATCACTCATAATTCACTCATAATTTATTGATAATTCCCCGATTAGTCCCTGATAATGTATTGTTAATTCACTAATTAATCACTTAATTTTTTTTTTGGATTGATTGAGACTTTTATTAGTAGATTGCACAGTTCAGTACATATTCCGTACAATTGACCACTAAATGGTAACACCCGAATAAGTTTTTCAACTTTTTTAAGTCGGGATCCACGTAAATCAATTCATAATACAAATATATACTATCAACATAAAACAGTCATCACACAAGTTAATCATCAGAGTATATACATTCAATTATTTGCATTATTTACAATCTGGGGCATGGGATGAGGAGCTTTGGTTGATATCAGTACTTCAGTCATCAACATTTGCATCATCAGAGAAATGGACAGTGTAACAGTGTAGGTCAGAGGTGCCCATTACGTCGATCGCGAGCTACCAGTCGACCGCGGGGGGTGTGTCAGTCGATCTCCAGCCAGGCTTTTAAAAAAATAGACCTAAAAATTAGAGATCATCAATCTTCACCAAGACGTCACTTAAATGACATTCACGGTACCGGAGGGTCTTGTGAGATGACGCTGGCTGCTGCAAGATCATTATTATGAAAATATGACCGAGAGGAAGGCGAGAAACACTTTTTATTTCAACAGACTCTCGCGCCGTACCTTCCGTCAAAACTCTAAAGGCCGACTGCACATTTCCTATCTTCACAATAAAAGCCCTGCTTCATGCTGCCTGCGCTAACTAAATACAGAGTCTCGGAAAACTGGCGTGCACAGGCGATCCCTCAGAAAACTGGCGTGCACATCACTTGTGCACGCCAGCTTTCCCAGACTCTTATTTTGTTAGCGCAGGCAGCATGAAGCAGGGCTTTTATTGTGAAGATAGGAAATGTGCAGTCGGCCTTTAGAGCAGTGGTTCCCAAAGTGGGCGGTACCGCCCCCGTGGGGGCGGTGGAAAGATCTGGGGGGGCGGTGAGGAAGAAGGGGGCGGTAGGGGGGCGGCAGTCCGAAGTCGAAGTCAGAAGTTCGAACGTTTGTTTGACGATTTGTACACAACACGTGCAGCAGGACGAGTCAGTGGACGACGCATCAGGGTCCGGTTACCACACGCCGCTCTGGCCCAGTCAGATCCGACAGCATAGACTCCATCCCATTAATATTAAGTGTGAGACAATGAAGGTTACGGGTGGAATGTTTATTTACCATTCTATGTTGCTGAAACAGTTAAAACTGCTAAAAAATAAATTGGTTTACCAAATTGGGTTTTATTTGTGAAATACACATTTGTGTTTAACCTTTCTCTTTTCAAATTGCAGCAAACCAAATATCAAGAAAGAGGTGTTTGTTTCCATATGTGTCTGTGGGTCTGTGGGGGTGGGGGGTGGGGGGGGGCGCTAGGAATTCACTGGGGAGCCAAGGGGGCGCCAGCCTGCAAAAGTTTGGGAACCATTGCTTTAGAGTTTTGACGGAAGGGACGGCGCGAAAGTCTGTTGAAATAAAAAGTGTTTCTCGCCTTCCTCTCTGTCATTTTTTCATAATAATGAACCGGCAGCAGCCAGCGTCATCTCACAAGACCCTCGGGTGCCGTGAATGTCAATCAAGCAAGCTACGGAATTTGCCGCCAATGTTTTTCTTGTAAAGTGTATGGAAGCTGGATGAATTAGATGCCCAAAACCAACCACTTTCATGTGGTATTGTACAGAAAGGACAACTTTTTTTCTCCTCCATTTGAAAATGTGGGCGTTATCATCATTACTGTCTGATTCCAATCAATGCAAGTCATCAGAATCAGGTAATACACCAACTTATATTCTTGTCTTTGTGAAAGAAATACATCTATATGTGTTACACATGCTTGTATTATCATTAAACACATTTAACTTGTTTACAAAAATGTCTCTTTCATAAATAAATAAATATAAATGATATATATAAATGATGTAGATCCCCTCGAGTTGGTCAATTGAAAAGTAGCTCGCCTGCAGAAAAAGTGTGGGCACCCCTGGTGTACGTCTTACTTAGGATATGTACAGCGAGCAGAGAACATAGTGAGTTCGGACAGCATAAGAACAAGTAAATACATTAGAAATACATTTAATTATTTACATTTGGTTATTTACAATCTGGGGAGATGGGATGTGAATGGAGGAGGGTGTTAGTAAAGGGTTGAAATTGCCTGGAGGTGTTGTTTTAGAGCGGTTTTGAAGGAATATAGAGATGCACTTACTTTTACACCTGTTGGGAGTGCATTCCACATTGATGTGGCATAGAAAGAGAATGAGTTAAGACCTTTGTTAGACCGGAATGTGGGCTTAACGTGGTCTGTGGAGCTCCCCCTGGTGTTGTGGTTATGGCGGTCATTTACGTTAAGGAAGTAGTTTGACATGTGCTTTGGTATAAGGAAGGTGTAGCGGATTTTATAGACTAGGCTCAGTGCAAGTTGTTTTACTCTGTCCTCCATTCTGAGCCAGCCCACTTTGGAGAAGTGGGTTGGAGTGAGGTGTGATCTGGGGTGGAGGTCTAGAAGTAACCTGACTAGCTTGTTCTGGGATGTTTGGAGTCTAGATTTGAGGGTTTTAGAGGTGCTGTGGTATCAAGAGGTGCAGATAATTAACTGCTTAATACTGTGATACAGTATACAGTGAATTAATATCAAATTATCAGTAATACTTATGAGTGCATAAGTATTCACTGATAATTCAATATTACATTAAATTATCGAATTATCAGTGAATACTTATGAGTGCATAAGTATTCACTGATAATTCAATATTACTTCACTGATTAGTCACTCATAATTCAGTGATATTTTTTTGTTTATTCACTATATAATCACTTATAATTCACTGATTAACCATTTACAAGTCACAAGTAAGTTATTGTTAATGTACTAATGAATTACTCAATCACTGATCAATATTTAATCCCTTATAGTTCAATGATTAATCCCTTATAATTCAATAAAGATGTATTGTTAATTCATTGATTAATTATTCATAATTCACTGATGATTTATTGATTAATGACTTACAACTCAGAGGTAATTCATTGACAATCCACTGATTAATCACCCAGAAAACTGATAAATAACTGATCAATCACTCCGAATTCACTGATTATTCACTCATAATGCACTCATAAGTCATTGTTAATTCGCAGACAAGTCACTCATAATACAATGATAAAAACAAATTAATCACTCATAATTCACTGATTAATCAATTGTAATTCACTGATAATTTACTGATTAATCACTCATACATATTCGCTGATCATTCATTGTTAATTCACTCATTAGTCACTCATAATTCAGTGATCATTTATTGTTCATTCACTAATTATTCACTGATTAATCACTCGCAATTCACTGAAAATGTATTGTTTCTTCACTAATTAATCACTTATAATTCACTGATTAACCATTTACAAGTCACAGGTAAGTTATTGTTAATGTACTAATGAACTACTCAATCACTGATCAATATTTAATCCCTTATAGTTCAATGATTAATCCCTTAAAATTCAATAAAGATGTATTGTTAATTCATTGATTAATTATTCATAATTCACTGATGATTTATTGATTAATGACTTACAACCCAGAGGTAATTCATTGACAATCCACTGATTAATCACCCAAAAAACTGATAAATAACTGATCGATCACTCCGAATTCACTGATTATTCACTCATAATGCACTCATAAGTCATTGTTAATTCGCAGATAAGTCACTCATAATACAATGATAAATAACCAATTAATCACTCATAATTCACTGATTAATCAATTGTAATTCACTGATAATTTACTGATTAATCACTTGTACATATTCACTGATCATTCATTGTTAATTCACTCATTAGTCACTCATAATTCAGTGATCATTTATTGTTCATTCACTAATTATTCACTGATTAATCACTCGCAATTCACTGAAAATGTATTGTTTCTTCACTAATTAATCACTTATAATTCACTGATTAACAAATTTACAAGTCACAGGTAAGTTATTGTTAATGTACTAATGAACTACTCAATCACTGATCAATATTTAATCCCTTATAGTTCAATGATTAATCCCTTATAATTCAATAAAGATGTATTGTTAATTCATTGATTAATTATTCATAATTCACTGATGATTCATTGATTAATGACTTACAACTCAGAGGGAATTCATTGACAATCCACTGATTAATCACCCAAAAAACTGATAAATAACTGATCGATCACTCCGAATTCACTGATTATTCACTCATAATGCACTCATAAGTCATTGTTAATTCGCAGATAAGTCACTCATAATACAATGATAAATAACCAATTAATCACTCATAATTCACTGATTAATCAATTGTAATTCACTGATAATTTACTGATTAATCACTCATACATATTCGCTGATCATTCATTGTTAATTCACTCATTAGTCACTCATAATTCAGTGATCATTTATTGTTCATTCACTAATTATTCACTTATGATTCACTGATTAATCACTCGCAATTCACTGAAAATGTATTGTTTATTCACTGATTAATCATTTACAAGTCACAGGTAATGTATTGTTAATTTACTAATTAGTTACAAGTATCCCACACTTCTCTTTTGTAAAGTAAATTCGTACAGCCGATATGGGCATCTGCATCAACTATATCAGGGGTCTCAGACATGCGGCCCGGGGGCAAATTGCGGCCCGCGAAATGTTATTTTGTGGCCCCCACCTTAATATGTAAGTTTAATGTTAGTGCCGCCCGCAAGTTTTATATGAATGGCGCTTGACAGCGTTGTGTGTAGAGCTGAAGGAATCTATCAATCACGGTGTGGTAAGTGGCTCTCGAGCGCCGAACATTGACGTCACTTGCGTGATGCAAGCAGAGAAACGTTTTGCCACTTTTCCACTAGACCTCCTTCTTTCGCCCGCCTGCTCTCTCTCTGTCTATCTATCTCTCTGTCACTGTGTGTGTGTCTCTCTTTCGCTCCCTCCCGAGCAGACTGGTAGATTCCGAAGCACTCCGCCGAAGGACTGAGCTACAATACAGAGACGATTGGCTCCTGACGGAGACGATTTTTGTTATATGGGTCCAAAATGGCTCTTTCAACATTCTGGGTTGCCTACCCCTGCATTAGTGGAAAAGCGGAAAATGAGTGAAAGCGACTGAAACGTTGCCATGGAGATGAGGGTTTTCTTACGTGCCTGTCACACCGCGACACCTGTCCGTCAGTCATAACGGTCCCCGATAACCTGGACCAATTGTTTAATTTGCATTGCCTCACACGATGAACACTACATATATTTCTATAAGATTCTGAAAAACACTCCGGGAGCCGTCACTTTTTTGCGCTCGCTATCCAGGAAAAGTGAGAGATGCAATATTTCTTTGTTGAGTACAGGGGCACCCCGATGTGTCTTATTTGCACAGAGAAAGTTGCGGTGCACAAGGAATACAATTTGAAACGTTATTATACAACTGGACCAGGGGTCAGCAACCCAAAATGTTGAAAGAGCCATATTAGACCAAAAATACAAAAACAAATCTGTCTGGAGCCGCAAAAAAATAAAAGCCATATTCCATACAGATAGTGTGTCATGAGATATAAATGGAATTATGAGGACTTAAAGGAAATCAAATGAGCTCAAATATACTTACAAATGAGGCATAGTGATGCAATATGTACATACAGCTGGCCTAAATAGCATGTTAGCATCGATTAGCTTGCAGACCAAATATGTCTGATTAGCACACTCCACACAAGTCAATAACATCAAGAAAACTCACCTTTGTGCATTCACGCACAACGTTAAAAGTTTGGTGGACAAAATGAGACAGAAAGAGAAGTGGCAATAAAACACGTCCTAGAAAGTCGGAGAAAGTTATACATGTAAACAAACTACAGTGAGTTCAAGGACCGCCGAAATTAGTAGGACAAAACGGCGCTCACCAAATACTTGAATCGGTGAAGCATGTTTAATATAAACACTGTGCTTTATAACAATTGGGGAGGTTTGTGTCATGTTTTTCCTCCTACATAAACCATATTAAAACAAAAAATATGTTTTTTCCCCCTTATCTTTTTCCATTTTTCATATATTTTTGAAAAAGCTCCAGAGAGCCACTAGGGCGGAGCTAAAGAGCCGCATGCGGCTCCGGGGCCGCGGGTTGCCGACCCCCGAACTAAACCAACTAGACCAGTGGTTCTCAACCTTTTTTCAGTGATGTACCCCCTGTGAACATTTTTTTAATTCAATTACCCCCTAATCATAACAAAGCATTTTTGGTTGAAAAAAAGAGATCAAGAAGTAAAATACAGCACTATGTCATCAGTTTCTAATTTATTAAATTGTGTAACAGTGCAAAATATTGCTCATTTTTAGTGGTCTTCTTGAACTACCGTATTTCCTTGAATTGCCGCAGGGCATATAGTATGCGTGTGACGCTTGTGTGGCATTGTAATGCCGGATTGGTTCTTCCGGGGATGCGTCGAAGCGATGAACACAACAAGGTAAGTTATAAATGGATTTATTAAATAATAAAAGGCTAGGAACAAAAACACTGCTGTAAAGAGAAGGCAAACCAAAAACAGAAAAAACAATTCCACAGCATGTGAGCTGGAATAAACAAATGGCTTAGCGTAAAAGCTAGCGAGAATATACATACAAAGATGCAGGTCGAGAGTCGTCACTGTTGCGCGTGGGCAAATTAGGATCCGAGACTGAACAAAGAAAAGAGGAAAGCTTATATAGGGAGAAATCAAGGAGAACCAGGTGTGTAGAAAACGAGGAGCAGGTGAAATCAATGTGTAACCATGGTAACGGACTAAACAGGAAGTAAGTGGGTCAGAAGAGAATGAAACAAAGATGGAAAAATAAACATGTGAAGATCTGAGTCACAGATCGCAACAGTATTCCCCCCCCCAAAAAGACAGATTCCAGATGTCTCAAAGAAAACAAAAACAAATAAGAAACAACTTGAACCCCCTCCCCAAAAACAGAGTCCACAAACGAAGGGAGGGCGGAGGGAGGCCACGGTGGAGGGTCGCCAAGTCGTGTGTCCCCGAATCCACCGAGGACAAGTCAAGTGGCGGCGGCGGATGGAACGCCGCTGCCGAAAAAGTTTTGGCGGGCGACCTCGAAAAGGCCACATTAGTGGCCGCATCGCAGGATGAGGTGCCCGGCGAGGCGGACGACCCGGGCACGGCCACATCCGTGGCCGACATGGAGGAGGGAGTGTCTGGCGAGGAGGATGACCTCGCAGAGGCCACGCCCGTGATCGACGTGGTGGACGACGCCTCAGCACCGAAATCCCAGCAGGCTTGGAAGCAGCAGACGAGGGTGCGGGGACTGCAGCCAAAGCAGGCCCGAGTGCAGCTGGCGAGGATGATGCGGGTGCTGCAGCTGGCGAGGATGATGCGGGTGCTGCAGCCGCAGGAGTCGTCGGAGGCGGCCTGGGAGCCGCAGGAGTCGTCGGAGGCGGCCTGGGAGCCGCAGGAGTCGTCGGAGGCGGCCTGGGAGCCGCAGGAGTCGTGACTGGTGTGAGCTCCAGCCTCATCGTCGGCGCCGGTGTGGGCTCCAGCTTCTTCGTCGGCAGTGCTTGGCGGCGTGGAGCTGGTACCGGCGCTTGTCGAGGAGCTGGCACTGGAGTGGGCTCCAGCCCTGTCGACATAGGTGAAGGTTCCAGCCCCGTCGTCGACGCTGGTGTGGGCTCCAGCCCCGTCGTCGACGCTGGTGTGGGCTCCAGCCCCGTCGTCGGCGGTGCTTGGCGGCGCGGAGCTGGTACCGGCGCTTGGCGGCGTGGAGCTGGTACCGGCGCTTGGCGGCGTGGAGCTGGTACTGGAGTAGGCTCCAGCTCTGGAGCTGGTACTGGAGTGGGCTCCAGGCTAAAGTCTGTAACTGGTATGAGAACCAGTTCTGGGTCGGAGGCTGGTGTGAGAACCAGGTGGGAGTCTAATTCTGGCTTGAAAACCAGGCGAGAGTCATGTGCTGGTGTGAGAACCAGACTGGGAGCAGTGCAGAACACCGGTGGTGGAGGATGTGCTGGAGGTAATGACCTCGCGAGTCCGAACACCGGTGGAGGAGGTCTACAAGGCCGTTGAGACTTGGCCAGGGGAAAAACAGGTGGAGGAGGTCTACAAGGCCGTTGAGACTTGGCCGGGGGAAACACAGGTGGAGGAGGTCTAGGAGGAGCTAGCGGTTTAACGGGCCGAAAAACAGGTAAGGGTGGCCTCATAGGAGGTTGCGGTTTGACAGTTTTAAGAAATGGTAGCGTCTGCGCTACCTCCGCAACACAGCTATAGGCCATAGCCCCCCCCTCCAGACGGGAATCCCAGACCCGTTCCCTGTGGTCAGGGACTGACCATAAGGGAGGGTGGTGGGAGGTTTGGAGGCGGGCAGACTCCTCCCCTCTATATTGTCCAGAGTGTCCCTTTGAAAAGGGAGAAAAAACCTTGGACTTGGGCTGGGAATGAGGTTTTACAGGTGGAGTTGAAGAAAAACTAGGTGACTGAGGTTGACTAGAATAATGAGAAAAAATATCCTGATAATTACGTATTTTATCATAAATGTTATTGGTATTCGAAAAAGGTTGGGAATGAAAAGTACTGTCCACAATATAAAAATCTTCTGAAAAAATGTCAACAACAGGGGGCGGTGTTGCGTCACCGGTGGGCGTACCCCAAATGTCGTGACTGCTAGAGTCAGGGGAAAAAAAACAAGCTGGATTACCGGTAGTGGAAGGTGAATCCTGGTCGGGGTGAATTTTGCTGTGTTCGTAGGAAGGATGAAGTGGTGCTGGATAATTACTGCCGTGCGGGGGACCTGTCCACTGGACCCCCCGCCTCTTCGGGGCAGCGCGAACGGCTTCGGAGGGGACTTCAGGCCCACAGTCAAGTCTTTCCTGCTCCCAAGCCACGAGCTCCAACCACAAACCCAAGTCGAAGGGTTCCTCCCGTGGTTTCGACGCGGAAAAACATTTTGATGCTCGGATCCTACTGTGACGCTTGTGTGGCATTGTAATGCCGGATTGGTTCTTCCGGGGATGCGTCGAAGCGATGAACACAACAAGGTAAGTTATAAATGGATTTATTAAATAATAAAAGGCTAGGAACAAAAACACTGCTGTAAAGAGAAGGCAAACCAAAAACAGAAAAAACAATTCCACAGCATGTGAGCTGGAATAAACAAATGGCTTAGCGTAAAAGCTAGCGAGAATATACATACAAAGATGCAGGTCGAGAGTCGTCACTGTTGCGCGTGGGCAAATTAGGATCCGAGACTGAACAAAGAAAAGAGGAAAGCTTATATAGGGAGAAATCAAGGAGAACCAGGTGTGTAGAAAACGAGGAGCAGGTGAAATCAATGTGTAACCATGGTAACGGACTAAACAGGAAGTAAGTGGGTCAGAAGAGAATGAAACAAAGATGGAAAAATAAACATGTGAAGATCTGAGTCACAGATCGCAACAATGCGCCTGCCTTGAATTACTGCCGGGTCAAACTCGCTTGGCAAAATAATTAGCGCATGCTTAGTATTACCGCCTGGTCAAACTCTTGACGTCACGAGTAACACTTCCCCTGTCATCATTTTCAAAATGGAGGAGGCTGATTTCAATACCGGTAATTTGAAATCGCTCAAAGGGAAGAAGATTAAGAGCTATTCAGTAGGATTTAAGGTCCGAGCTTACATCACACTCAATTTTTTACTGCATGCCTTTGGTAAGTGCCGGAGTGAGAAGAGGTTTTAAAATAATTAGCGCATGCTTACTTTTACCGCATGCCTTTGGTAAGCGCAGGAGTGAGAAGAGGTTTTAAATTAATTAGCGCCCTGGCGGCAATTCAAGGAAATACGGTATTTGGAAAAAAAAGATATAAAAAAATCCTAAAAACTTGTTGAAAAATAAACAAGTGATTAAATTATAAATAAAGATTTCTACACATAGAAGTAATCATCAACTTAAAGTGCCCTCTTTGGGAATTGTAATAGAGGTCCATCTGGATTCATGGACTTAATTCTAAACATTTCTTCACAAAGAGAAATATTTAACATCAATATTTATGAAACATGTCCACAAAAAAATCTAGCTGTCAACACTGAATATTGCATTGTTGCATTTCTTTTCACAGTTTATGAACTTACATTCATGTTTTGTTGACGTATTATTCAATCAATTTATTCATAAAGGATTTTCTGAATTGTTGCTATTTTTAGAATATTTTTTTAAAAATCTCACATACCCCTTGGCATACCTTCAAATACCCCCAGGGGTACGCGAACCCCCATTTGAGAACCACTGAACTAGACGACCATGAATTGACTCAAGTTGAAGAATGTATCATCAATCAATCAATCAATGTTTATTTATATAGCCCCAAATCACAAATGTCTCAAAGGACTGCACAAATCATTACGACTACAACATCCTCGGAAGAACCCACAAAAGGTCAAGGAAAACTCACACCCAGTGGGCAGGGAGAATTCACATCCAGTGGGACGCCAGTGACAATGCTGACTATGAGAAACCTTGGAGAGGACCTCAGATGTGGGCAACCCCCCCCCCCCTCTAGGGGACCGAAAGCAATGGATGTCGAGCGGGTCTAACATGATACTGTGAAAGTTCAATCCATAGTGGCTCCAACACAGCCGCGAGAGTTCAGTTCAAGCGGATCCAAGACAGCAGCGAGAGTCCCGTCCACAGGAAACCATCTCAAGCGGATCAGCAGCGTAGAGATGTCCCCAACCGATACAGGCGAGCGGTCCATCCTGGGTCTCGGGTGTTACCATTTAGTGGTCAATTGTACGGAATATGTACTGAACTGTGCAATCCACTAATAAAAGTCTCAATCAATCCAATATATGCTGAGGAGAATGCAAATTTTTTTTTTTTTTTAAGACATTTTTTCTTGCGGCCCAGCCTCTTCCAGACTCTGCATCTAGTGGCCCCCAGATAAATTGAGTTTGAGACCCCTGAACTATATGATTTTCCTGAGTAGCTGGACAGGACCAAAAAAAAATAGTGTTTACAAAAAAAAAAAATGGGCGCGGTCGGAAGTTGTGACGTATTTCCGGTGGTTGTTTCCGGTATAGCCAAAAGGCTAAACGCAGAGGTGTTGCGTCAGTCGCTGGCGCTCGGAGGGAAATTAAAGTACGACAAAGTTGTTTTTGGACACGAACAAACGTCAGCGGTGAGTCCACTCTTTGTTCACGCCAGTTTGTAATGTTGTTAAGCATTTTACAGCCGACAGAAAAAAATTCTACACATTTCGGCTTTTTGTTTACGTCTTCACTTATAATAAATGTACGCTGTTTGTCCACAGGAAATGACGCTGTGATATATTTCATATTTAATTTGAAGGAATTAATTTTGATTTTCGAATTGAATTCACACCATAAAGCTCGCAAGCAACTGTCACTTTCACTACGTGTGACCTTATATAAAATAGTAAACATATCAGTAAATGCACACTTTCGCTTTCTTTTTTCTTCCTAGTTTTCATTGAGATGTGAAAGCAGACCATTTATGTTATCCGTTTAAATCCAATACATAATACAAACATATGAGTTGGGAAATTGTGTAAACGGAATTCAATGATTTGCAAATCCTTTTCAACCCATATTCAATTGAATGCACTACAAAGACAAGATATTTGATGTTCAAGCTTATAAACTTTTTTTTTCTGCAAATAATAATTAACTTAGAATTTCATGGCTGTAACACGTGCCAAAGTAGTTGGGAAAGGGCATGTTCACCACTGTGTTTACATCACCTTTTCTTTTAACAACACTCAAACGTTTGGCGGCTTAGCTCGGTTGGTAGAGTGGCCGTGTCAGCAACTTGAGGGTTGCAGGTTCGATTCCCGCTTGTGCCATCCTAGTTACTGCCGTTGTGTCCTTGGGGAAGACACTTTACCCACCTGCTCCCAGTGCCACCCACACTGGTTTAAATGTAACATAGATATTGGGTTTCACTATGTAAACCGCTTTGAGTCACTTGAGAAAAGCGCTATATAAATATAATTCACTTCACACAATTCACTAACTGAGGAAACTAATTGTTGAAGCTTTGAAAGTGGAATTCTTTACCATTCTTGCTTGATGTACAGCTTAACTTGTTCAACAGTCTCGTTGTCGTATTTTACGCTTCATAATGCGCCACACATTTTCGACGGGAGACATGTCTGGACTCGGGCCAGGAAAGTACCCGCACTCTTTTACTACGAAGCCACGCTGTTGTAACACGTGGCTTGGCATTGTTTTGCTGAAATGAGCAAGGGCGTCCATGATAACGTTGCTTGGATGACAACATATGTTGCTCCAAAACCTGCATGTACATTTCAGCATTAATGGTGCCTTCACAGATGTGTAAGTTACCCATGCCTTGGGCACTAATACACCCCCATACCATCACAGATGCTGGCTTTTGAACTTTGCGCCTATAACAATCCGGATGGTTATTTTCCTCTTTGTTCCGGAGGACACCACATCCACAGTTTCCAAATAAAATTTGAAATGTGGACTCGTCAGACCACAGAACACTTTTCCACTATGCATCAGTCCATCTTAGATGAGCTCGGGCCCAGCGAAGCCGGCGGCGTTCCTCCGTGTTGTTGATAAATGGCATTTGCTTTGCATAGTAGAGTTTTAACTTGCATTTACGGATGTAGCGACCAACTGAAGTTACTGACAGTGGTTTTCTGAAATGGTCCCGAGCCCATGTGCTGATATCCTTTACACACTGATGTCAGTTTTTGATGCAGTACCGCCTGAGGGATCAAAGGTCCGTAATATCATCGCTTACGTGCAGGGATTTCTCCAGATTCTTTGAACCTTTTGATGATTTTACCGACCGTAGCTGGTAAAATCCCAAAATTCCTAGCAATAGCTCGTTGAGAAATGTTGTTCTAAAACTGTGTTGTCTTTGTAGCATATTCAACTGAATATGGGTTGAAAATGATTTGCAAATCATTGTATTCCGTTTGTATTTACATCTAACACAATTTCCCAACTCATATGGAAACAGGGTTTGTAGTACTATTATTGATTGTTATAATAGTCTACTAACCTAAAGCCTCAGAAAGCTGATGTTGCTGTTTTGTGTTCCTCAGGTTCAACATGGCCTCCGTTCAGGTGTACTCGTCTACTACGGCGCCAAACCCAGGCTCGTCGTGTCTGCTCATCCCCTCACAACATTTGAGCACACATCGCTTCTTCCTCAAAGTCTTGGAAGTGGTGAGTGAGCGAACGCCCCGTAGACAGTACTACAGATACTACTACAGTATTTTCCGCATTATAAGGCGCACCTAAAAACCTAAAATTTTCTCAAAAGCTATAATCCGGTGCGCCTTTATATATGGACCAATATTGAGCCACAACAGGTCTCACAACTACAGTAAGCAGCCGCCGATTTCATTTTCCCCCGTAGGATTCTGGGATATATGACTGCGCCAGGCTGTGCCGTTTCATTTCCATTTGTGTGTTAAAGTAAAGACCCAAAAATGGCTCTTGTTGAGAGACGTGATTTCAGGAAAGCAGGAATTGTCACTGAACTGCTGGACAACAGCAGCGACACTGACTTTACTAACGACGTCTCGAAGTAGTGCAAAGCAATAACAATATATCAATAACTCAACGTTGTTCAAACGTTAATGTCTCAATCAATCAATCAATCAATCAATGTTTATTTATATAGCACCAAATCACAAATGTCTCAAAGGACTGCACAAACCATTACGACTACAACATCCTCGGAAGAACCCACAAAAGGGCAAGGAAAACTCACACCCAGTGGGCAGGGAGAATTCACATCCAGTGGGACGCCAGTGACAATGCTGACTATGAGAAACCTTGGAGAGGACCTCCTAGGGGACCGAAAGCAATGGATGTCGAGCGGGTCTAACATGATGCTGTGAAAGTTCAATCCATAGTGGCTCCAACACAGCCGCGAGAGTTCAGTTCAAAGCGGATCCAAGACAGCAGCGAGAGTCCCGTCCACAGCGGAGGCGAATCAGCAGCGTAGAGATGTCCCCAATCAATACAGGCGAGCGGTCCATCCTGGGTCTCACAACACAACACACAAAATAAACATGTAAAGCTCACTTTTCTAAGTTATTCCTCATCCACGAATCCCTCTAATTCTTCTTCTTCAGTGTCCGAATTAAACCTGCCACAAGAGGTCTCGCAACTAGGGTAATCAGCCGTCTACCTTTATTTTCCCTCGTAGAAGAAGAAGCGCGCGGTGCATGCTGGGATATATGACTGCGGGAGGCGTGCAGAGTTTAAACTCAAGGCGATCAGTCACACAGTAGAACATGGGAATAGAGCAGCAGCTAAATAATTTAACTGACTCGTTTAATGACGACTTCGCCCAACTGTTTGAGTCGAACTCTGCAGAAGAAGAATTAGAGGGATTCGTGGATGAGGAATAACTTAATAAAGTGAGCTTTACATGTTTATTTTGTGTGTTGTGTTGTGTTGTGTTGTGTTGTGTTGTGTGACATTATCGTTTGAGCAACGTTGAGTTATTGATATATTATTGCTTTGCACTATTTCGAGTGTTACTATATTGTGATTGATATACCGTAACAGCATCAGACTGTTTTTTAAGTGTTTATTCAATCAGGGAAAATAATAAAACAGTTGTTTATTCATTTTGGGAGTAAACGGAGTTGTCAGAACGCTGGTTTGTAATCTATTAATAAAGTTTGACTGACCTATCTGACTGTTTTGTTGACATTCCCTTTAGCGCAGCTCCATCTAAGGCAGGGGGTAGGGAACCTATGGCTCTAGAGCCAGATGTGGCTCTTTTGATGACTGCATCTGGCTCTCAGAGAAATCTTAGCTGACATTGCTTAACACGATAAGTAATTAATAATTCCACTAGTAATCACAGTGTTTAAAATAACGTTCAAATTACAAAACATTCTCACGCATTTTAATCCAACCATCCGTTTTCTATCGCACCTGTCCAAGATGTCGCATTAATGGTAAGAAGTATTATATTTATCATTGGTTAACTTTAGAATATTAATGTTGTTAAAAACAATTAGAGACTTTTTATACTCTCAAAATGTTGGTCTTAAAAATGCACGCATTTAGTTGTTTTCAGTGTTAAAAAATGTTTTATGGCTCTCACGGAAATACATTTTGAAATATTTGGCTTTCATGGCTCTCTCAGCCAAAAAGGTTCCCGACCCCTGATCTAAAGGATGCATAACGTAACCCCAGCCTCTACTGTAGCATCTATTATATGCACCTTATAATGTGGTGCGCCTTATATATGAAGAAAATATTAAAATATGCCATTCATCGAAGGTGCGCCTTATAGTGCGGAAAAATACGGTACTCGTACTAATACTACCTTCGCACGTTTCTACAAATAGCACAGTGAAACCTCGATTCACAAACTGTGTATCAAACATACGTAACAAAGGGTGAGATGAATCAACTACCTCTTTATTGCCATGCCGAAACAACAACGACAAGCTCAACTGGACAAAAGTCCCTTTGGTGTTTTCACAAACGATCAGAAATCACAAAAATACTGAACTATAACAACCATATTGCTACAATGAAAGTTGTACAGACTTAGAAGACTGGAGACAAACGTCAGTTTATAAATTACAGAACTGTTTCTTTACTCACACAATTTTCTAGAATCATTGAAAAGTTATTCAACAAAAAAATTGGACGCTTTCTCTTGCGGAGAACCCAATATAAAGCTAAGATTTCATCATCAATGGCATTACTGAAAATAACAGGAAGTTACCAATGAAATAAACGGTAAACCATGTGCAGCGGCAGTGTTCATGGATCTGACTAAAGCGTTTGGCATGATGACTCATAATATCTTCATTGATAAATTAGAATGGTGTGGCATCAGATGATGGGTCTGGGAAAGAACCTACTTAACTAACAGGAGGCCACATGTGAAGCAAGGCGAACACACGTTGACAGAGCTAAATATATATTTTGGCGTACCACATTGATTGATTGATTGATACTTTTATTAGTAGTTTGCACAGTACAGTACATATTCCGTACAATTGACCACTAAATGGTAACACACGAATAGGTTTTTCAACTTGTTTAAGTCGGGGTCCACGTTAATCAATTCATGGTACAAATATATACTATCAACATAATACAGTCATCACACAAGTTAATCATCATAGTATGTACATTGAATTATTTACATTATTTACAATCCGGGGGGTGGGTGGGGTGCTTTGGTTGATATCAGAACTTCAGTCATCAACAATTGCATCAACAGAGAAATGTGGACATTGAAACAGTGTAGGTCTTATTTAGTAGGATATGTACAGCCAGCAGAGAACATAGTGAGTTCAGATAGCATAAGAACAAGTATATACATTAGAAGTACATTTGAGTTGTTTATAATCCGGGGAGATGGGATGTGAATGGAGGAGGGTATTAGTAAAGTGTTGAAGTTGCCTGGAAGTGTTGCCTGGAGTGGGGGGTGCAGACTGAGGCCAAGGGAAAAAAAACTAATGCTATTTGGTAACAGTAGAAGAGAAAGTAAAACATAGCTATAAACAGAGTAGACATTGAAAGGGTGAAAAAAAAAAAAAAAAATTGGATGTAATGATTGATGAGGAAATTAACTGGAAATCTCATTTAAAAATATGCAAAATAAGGTGGCAAGAAATATTTCAATAATGAATAAAGCAAAATATGTTCTGGACCAAAAAAATATTCCATATTCTCTACTGCTTACTAGTGTTACCATATCTGAGTTATTGTGCAGAAATATGGGGAAATAACTACAAAAGTACACTTCATTCCCTAATTGTGTTACAAAAAAGTCAGCTAGACTAATACATATTGTTGGCTATACTGAACATTCGAACCAGTCATTTATTGAATCCAAAATATTGAAATTCAATAATTTGGTGCATTTGCAAGCAGCTAAAAGTATGTACAAAGCAAACCAAAAATGTCCAACGATTATTCTTAATAACCTTAGAGAAAAATCTAATTTCAAACATTAGTATGCAGGTACAACACTTAAAACCTTTAGCAATATCAGTATGTGGAATTACATTATAGAATGGATTAAGCAAATAAATTAAACTATTTACGAATATGAAATAGTTAGGGAGGCTACTCTGTGTTTTCAAAGTACTAAGAAGAAAAATTATGGTTAATGTATTTTAACTTGTTCATCTCATTAGAATCACAACTCTTAAATATTTATGAAGAGAACTGTTGCATTTAGAATTGTTAAACACAATTAAATTACTTGTTCGGACAGTAGTGTGTTTATATAAGTTTAAAATGGGTATGGCGTTTCTTAGAGGGGAAAGACATCATCTCTCTTGTTTTCATGGTAGCATGTGAGCTAGCGAGCTGGCGCTAGTCAGTCTGTGAATGTATCAAAATGCAGTGCTATCATTTTAATTTAAAAACGGTAATACAGACCGTCGGGAGTTTTATAGCAATTATCAACAATACCATTGATCTACTGATAATAGTACTGCTAGTACATGTGCAATGAGTAGTTACAAAACTACTACATCTTGATGAGACATGCATATATTCCGAGAAATAATACTACATTCCTACTGAAACTGCATGTATTGCTACAAAAGGTAGTACTGGTAGACCTGAATATATACCAGAAGTGCATACATTACTGTAGTATTACTGTTTGTAGTTTTATTACACGAATGAGTCACACTAAGCATTATGTAGGAATTGTGTTCCTTATCATTTGGTCATCCGTCTCCTGGAAATAAGGCAATGCTTTCAGTATAGAGTGCAATGTTATAATATTGATAATCATAATATTAATATGTACTTGTAATATATTATCAGTTATTGTCAGAGGTGGGTAGTAACGCGCTACATTTACTCCGTTACATTTACTTGAGTAACTTTTGGGATAAATTGTACTTCTACGAGTAGTTTTTTTTGCAACATACTTTTACTTTTACTTGAGTATATTTATAGAGAAGAAACGCTACTTTTACTCCGTTCCATTTATCTACATTTAGCTCGCTACTCGCTACTTTTTTTTAATCGATCTATTAATGTTTGTTTTGGTTAATGACAGAGCTTCAAAGTAGAATCTACGCATGCCTGCGTTTCACCAATCACATGCAATCACTGGTGACGTTGGACCAATCAAACAGAGCCAGGTGGTCACATGACCCGACTTAAACAAGTTAAAAAACTTATTGGGGTGTGACCATTTAGTGGTCAATTGTACGGATTATGTACTGTACTGTGCAATCCACTAATAAAAGTTTCAATCAATCATTCAAAAGTGTAAAGTAAAAAAGACACTTTTTATTTCAACCGTACTTCCCGTCAAAAGCCTAAAGACTGATCGCACAGTTCCTGTCTTCACAATAAAAGCGCCGCTCCATCGCGCCTGCGCTAACAAAATAAGAGTCTCCGAAAGCCAGCGCAAACAAGCGAGCAAGCCACGGAGTTTGCCGCCAATGTATTTCTTGTTAAGTGTATAAAAACGAATATGGAAGCTGGACAAATAAGATGCCAAAAACCCACAACTTTCATGTGGTATTAGACAGAAAAGAGGAACTTTTTTTCTCCTCCATTTGAAAACGTGAACGTCTGATTCCAATCATTGCAAGTCATCAGAATCAGGTAATACACCAACTTATATTCTTGTCTTCATGAAAGATAGGAATATATGTGTTAAACATGCATGTATATTCATTAAAACACCTTTAACATGTGAACAAAAACGGCAAAATAAATAAATATAAATTATATACTGTATATATAAATGTATGTATATATATATATATATATATATAATGATATGTCTGTGTGTATATGTATATATGAGATAGATCACCTCGACTTGGTCATTTACTAAGTAATTGATAAACGTTGAAAAACTTATTGGGGTGTTACCATTTAGTGGTCAATTGTACGGACTATGTACTGTACTGTGCAATCTACTAATACAACTTTTAATTAATCAATCAATCAATCAATCAATCAAATCAATGAATGCCTACTGAGGCTATTGTGCTGTTAAGTTATTGTGGCTCAATGTGCCATTTTTTAAATTTTATTTTAATGTACTATTATTTAATATATAATATTGTTTTAGTTGCTTAAGAGATATTCCTGAATCTGAATTTGCTCATTGCTATTTTTATGTTTTTGTGCATTATTTGTTGCCGTAATCATTAAACAAACAGGTTACTCATCAGTTACTCAGTACTTGAGTAGTTTTTTCACAACATACTTTTTACTTTTACTCAAGTAAATATTTGGGTGACTACTCCTTACTTTTACTTGAGTAATAAATCTCTAAAGTAACTGTACTCTTACTTGAGTACAATTTCTGGCTACTCTACCCACCTCTGGTTATTGTCATGTGGAAGGATTACGCGGCACCGCAAAACTTTACTTTACTGTACTATGAATAATACATAGATTATATTTGTCCTAATATTTTCTTCATTGTTCAGTGGCTCCAGGATTTCACGGGCTTTTTTTGTGATTGTTGCGGCCTAAAATGCCTAAATTAGTGGCAGATTTTTCAGAAGGTTGCACAATAAGTTATAATTATTTTTTCCATAAAATGTAATGGTGTCATTTTATGAATTTGTAATTGTTTATTTTTGTATTGCAACAAAAATCACAAACTAAAATCGTATCGATGTTTTACTTGTTTTGTACCACATACACTTAAAGGTAGACACTAGGCGGAAGTCAGAGCTCATTGTCAGTGGACTGTACTGTTTTGAATTATTCATAACTAATTGTTGTATTCTACCCTGCTGCTCACTGCTCCCCTCACCTCCCAGGGGGTGATCAAGGATGATGGGTGAAATTCAGAGAATAATTTCGCCACACCTTCTTTACTTTTTTTTTAACTTTTAACACCGAAATGTATCAATTTATTAATTTTCTTCTGTTGTATTTTTCATCCACCTCTTACTCCCCAAACTGTTTAAATGTTAGCTAAACAAATCTTCCCCAATATTACCCGTTTTACAGTAAACCATAATTTTTATGGTTTTTTGCCCTTTTTTTTCTTTCCACTATTCCTCCCACATTTTCAACTAATTTAAAGCATTCCATCATTAAAACATTTGCCTTCATTATGACAGTAAAATTGGTATTTTTTTAACCCTAAAAAATTTCCCAGTTTTTACAGTATTCATGATTTTCCAAAACATTGGACATTATTAGTACTCATTCTCACTTATGATTGCCATTTATTCCGCCTAAAAATAACCTTGACTGCAAGTACGTATTCTAAACAATCAAAACATTAACTTTTTGTAGTAAAAAAAAACATTTATTCAACCTGAAATTAACAAAACGACAATACTTTCATTGAATCGCTCTCTTTAACAGTCAGAGTTAGCTGAGAGGATAAAACACATGCCTTCTATCCCACTGATGTGGGTTCGGACCCCGGAAAATAAATATAAATAAAAACATTTAATTGTGAAGAAAAAAAAGAATGCTTTTATACACGGAATTAGTCAAAAAGCGGCAAACTGTTTGGAAAGCCTGGCTGTTTAGTACAGTGGTTAGCATGATGGATTTTCAAGCATGAGGACCTGGTTCCAATCCCCAAAAGTATTGACTGACCCAGGAAAGTTAATTTAGTGAGTTCATTCTGGGATGCATACTTCCTAGTCTCATAATTTAACTATTATAACGTACATTTTTCCTTTCTAAATTCATTGATTGATTCATACTTTAATTAGTAGATTGCACAGTTCAGTACATATTCCGTACAATTGACCACTAAATGGTAACACCCGAATAAGTTTTTCCAACTTGTTTAAGTCGGGGTCCACGTTAATCAATTCATGGTACGTTGCTGTATTTTCATATCTTCAATATTCAACTTTTTTCATCAATAACAATATTTTTACATTCAAACTATTTCCTTGTACATTCCACTCGCATTTAAACGAGCATTCTTCAGTATTTAAACCATTCCTATTGTACATTCAAACATAATACTACAATGCTCTACATTCCTTCTGCTTTTCAGTTCAGCTCCGACATTTACACACAAATTTGATTGGTGAAAATGAGGCCGATTAGCCACAATGGGTTGGGGACCAAGTTGCCAGGTTGTAGATCAGGGGTGCCCATTACGTCGATCGCGATCGACTGGTCGATCTCGGAGGGTGTGTCAGTCGATCTCAAGCCAGGCATTAAAAAATAGACATAAAAATGAGCAATCATCAATCATACCAAGACTTCACTTTCGTCAGTTGTTTGACATTCTCGGCACCCGAGGATCTTGTGAGATGACGCTGGCTGCTGCGAGCTCATATTTAAGAAAAAAATCACTAACAGGGCGGACGCAGAAAAACAAATTTTATTTCTAGAGACTCCGTACCTACTGTCAAAACTCTAAAGACCGACTGCACAGTTCCTGTCTTCACCATAAAAGACCTGTTTCATCCTGCCTGCGCTAACAAAATAAGAGTCTCAGAAAGCTAGCGTGCACAAGCTACGGAGTTTGATGCCAATGTATTTCTCCCCCGCCCTCAGCGACCGCTTTCTCACTTGCTTGCCCACCCGCACATCACTGACGTCACTCACCTGCTGCCAGACATCAAAGGGCCACACACATATGCTACTCTCATAACAAAGTGTTTAAAAACGAGTATGCAAGTTGGACAAATGAGATGCCAAATCCAACCACTTTCATGTGGTATTGGACAGAAAGGAGGACTTTTTTTTTCCTCCATTTGAAAATGCGGACGTTATCAGCACCACTGTCTAATTCCAATCAATGCAAGTCATCAGAATCAGGTAATACACCAACTTATATTCTTGTCTTCATGAAAGAAAGGAATCCATCCATCCATTTTCTATCGCTTATTCCCTTTCGGGGTCGCGGGGGGCGCTGGCGCCTATCTCAGCTACAATCGAGCGGAAGGCGGGGTACACCCTGGACAAGACGCCAGCTCATCGCAGGGCCAACACAGATAGACAGACAACATTCACACTCACATTCACACACTACTATGTGTGTTAAACATGCTTGTATTATCATTAAACACCATTAACTTGTTAACAAAAATGTCTCTTTCATAAATAAATAAATATAAATTATAAATAGGAATGAGGTAGATCTCCTCGACTTGGTCAATTGAAAAGTAGCTCGCCTGCAGAAAAAGTGTGAGCGCCCCTGTTGTGGATTATACACACAGATTGGTTGAATTTGTGTAAAATGGCGAGGATCGGCAGGGTGTTTCCTCCAATCGTTCACTGGGAAGCACGATTAGAATTCCAAGTCACATGACTGACGTTGTTACCATAGCGATCGCATCCGCCTGATTAGCAGTGCCTCGCATGTGGTCGTGATACTTTTTCGCGGCGCCGTCTTCATTCGGAACACCTGACAGAAGAGCGTGGCTTCTGCGGCTGGACTCGCACTTCCTCCCCCCCTTCCACCGCACAGGAAGTGTCCAGAGGGAAGTGAAAGTGCTGCAGGCGAAGAGCGCTGAGGTCAGCACATCTCCCGGGCGGCTGACCTCCGATGTGGCAAGATTTTGCAAAAATGCGGGAAGGCCTCCTCCGACCTTGGACTTATTGTGTTTGCCTCTTCCTTGCAAGCGGCATGCCGATGTGGCCGCCATGTTTGCAGCTGCTCTAACCTTTTTGTGTGCTCCATTAGCTGATGTCGCTGGTGGCCTTCATCCTGGAAGAGCTGGTCTACACCTGCGTCCAATGCACGCCGCTGGAGTTCTTTGAGTTTGTCACCTTCGCCGCCTTCCTCTTCACCTTGGCGCTCATCATCATCCTGTCCACCAGGCTACACACAAAGCTGATAACATCCTGGGTGCCCAAAATGGTAATTTCTGCAAAAAAAGGAACCGGGTGATACCGGCTTGCATGTAAAATCTCCGATACAAGCAGTCCTACAGCATGTTTACTTGTGCAAAGCTCGACGGCCAGTTAAAATCTGCCGTATTTTCCGGGCTATAAAGTGCCCCCACCACATTTTAGAAGAAAAAATATTTCTACTTATAACCCGCACCGGACTTTAAGTCGCATATATAAACAATGTGAACTCAGTTATTTTCCCAGAAAGATTCTGTTAATATTTATTTACATGCCATAATTGTTTTCCTGTAACACGGCAGTAAATCGGCTGATCAAACAAAACAGAAGTCATGGTCATGGACCCATTAGCTGCAGAAGCTGGCTCTCCAATCAGCTAAACCGACTCAATAACTCCCCTGTGACGTTTTGGCATACTTGCCAACCTTGAAACCTCCGAATTCGGGAGATTGGTGAGGGGGGCGGGGTTTGGTGGTAGCGGGGGGATTTATATTGTAGCGTTCCGAAAGAGTTAGTGCTGCAAGGGGTTCTGTGTATTTGTTCTGTTGTGTTACGGTGCGGATGTTCTCCCGAAATGTGTTTGTCATTCCTGTTTGGTGTGGGTTCACAGTGTGGCGCATATATGTAACAGTGTTAACGTTGTTTATACGGCCACCCTCAGTGTGACCTGTATGGCTGTTGATCAAGTATGCCTTGCATTCACTTGTGTGTATGTAATAGCCACATATATTACGGGACTGGGCCGGCACGCTATTTGTATGGCGGAAAAGCGGACGTTACGACAGGTTGTAGAGCAATGGTTCTTAACCTTGTTGGAGGTACCGAACCTCACCAGTTTTATATGCGCTTTCACCGAACCCTTCTTTAATGAAAAATAAAATGTTTTTTTCTCAATTTAATCTTAATTTATAAATATTAATCATGAAATAATGTTATTATATTAAAGAAATACTACAAAAAATATGTATTACAAATAGAAAGTTACAGGAATGTACACATGATCCCATGTTTACATCTCATTGTGCAACGTGAATGTTTTATCCATCCATCCATCCATTTTCTACCGCTTATTCCCTTTCGGGGGCGCTGGCGCCTATCTCAGCTACAGTCGGGCGGAAGGCGGGGTACACCCTGGACAAGTCGTCACCTCATCGCAGGGCCAACACAGATAGACGGACAACATTCACACTCACATTCACACACTAGTGGAAACTAAATGCGATATCTGAAAGGGGTACAAATTATTTCCAAAGCAGGAACCCCACCTCATGGAAATGACTGCTGTCATTTGATTATAATAATAAAACATTTCACTTGTTATTTAGTCAGGTTTGGGACAGGTGTGCTGCTGGTGTGGCCACAGTGCATGTGCACGTCTGACGTCGCTCACATGTGCTCCACTGAATGTTCAAGGAGTTTTTACCTTTGCTCACGCGTATGGAAAATTAGAGGGAACATTGTTTGGGGGTATCCATAATACGTCGATAGGGAGAAGTTTTTATTTACACGATGGCTGAGGCTCCGCTGAACCCCTGAGGCTGACTTACCGAACCCCTAGGGTTCGATCGAACCCAGGTTAAGAACCACTATTGTAGAGGAAGCTAAAGGCAGTGCCTTTAAGCCACGCCCCCAATACTGTTGTCCAGGTGGAACTAGGGAGAAATTCGGGAGAATGGTTGCCCCGGGAGATTTTCGTGAGAGGCATTGAAATTCGGGAGTCTCCCGGGAAAATTGGGAGGGTTGGCAAGTATGCGTTTTTGGTGAATTTACGAAACTGAAACGATACAAAAAGAATGCCATTGTAAGTTAATAATACTAACACAGACACTAGTAAACGTGTTAGCATAAAATGCTAACAACGCTAGCTCGATTACATTGCAATAGCACGTACAAATATGCATTAAAAGAAATCTACAGACATCACAAAAAGGGACTCTTAGTAAGTATGAACTGTTGTAGTTATATTGTTAAACTTGCAAACGTTGCTTGGAGCGATGAATGAAGAATCCTTTCAAGCAGAAACGCTATTGATGGTTTTACTTTTCGGTTCAAGGCATGAACCAGGAAGTACATTTTCGACCTGCAGTGAGCAAACTCGTCTAAAAGATGGCCCCGTAGCAAAGACTACTCCACGCCCATTCAGTGTAATATGAAAACTATTTGTTGAATACACAACATTATGGCCATTAGTGAAGAAAAATACATAATATAGCTGCACCGTTTTATTTACCGCAGGGTTCAAAGCAATGGAATAAAGTTGCAGTTATGTTCCAAAAATATAGTAAATGTCCTCCATGAAGCACATTATTTCTTCTATTTTAGTTCAGTTTCAGTTTATTTTCAGTCTAACAAAAACATATTCAAACATAGATCACGATTCAAAAATGAATAACATGACTGAAACAGGCAGAAGCAAAAAAGCTTATATGGCCAACATAAATTTTTTACGTTCAATTAAGTTACCTTTTCTAATAATTCTGCAACACAAAAAGAAATATAGTCATTCAGCATCCACATTCAGGCTGCCCCCCAACAAATAATACAAAAATATGTACCTACACACATACACTTTTCTGTAAATAGATAAACATACATACCTTCTAAATACAACATTTAACCAAACAAACATAAATTTCTAGTTCACATAACTTTTTAAAATACATTGTGACATGTTCTTTTTAGTCAAGTCATTAACAAAAGATAAACATGCTAGGCTACCTCGAGCTAGCAGATACACAACAGCTAAGCACACAGTAGCACACAAGCAAGCTCGACATACGTAGTGTCCTTAATTGTACAATATTGCAGTGTAAAACAGAACAATGGTCAATATAAACAAGTATCAAATTACTACAGTTGCATTACGTACACATACAAAGTCTCCAAGGCAGAAACGTTTTAGAAAGCATCCACGATGGATAGTCCACATCCAGGAACAAACGTGTCCGCATCACTCAACTTACTATGTCATGAGCTTAAAGGCCTACTGAAAGCCACTACTACCGACCACGCAGTCTGATAGTTTATATATCAATGATGAAATATTAACATTGCAACACATGCCAATACGGCCTTTTTAGTTTACTAAATTACAATTTTAAATTTCCCGCAAAGTTTCCTGTTGAAAACGTCGCGGAATGATGACTCGTACGTTTGACGTCTTGGGTTGTAGCGGAAATTTTTTTTCCAGCCCGATCCAAGCTACAAGTAGTCTGCTTTAATCGCATAATTACACAGTATTCTGGACATCTGTGTTGCTGAATCTTTTGCAATTTGTTCGATTAATAATGGAGACATCAAAGAAGAAAGATGGAGGTGGGAAGCGGTGTATTGCGGCTGCTTTTAGCAACACAGACACAGCCGGTGTTTCCTTGTTTAAAATTCTCAAAGGTGAAGCTTTACTATGGAACAGAGCGTTCAAGCGAACATGGTTCCCGACCACATGTCAACCAGCAGGTTTCGGTGAGAAAATTGTGGTAACAAGTCGGCTCTTACCGTAGTTATGAGCGGAGCTTGCGTCCTCCTGCAGCTGCTGCGGACTATTACCTCCTCCCACCGGAGACACCGGCTGTCACCACACACGTGGCCACACCCCTCCGACTTTGAGGTACCATATAATCTCACTAAAACACTAGTAACACAATAATCAGATAAGGGATTTTCCAGAAATATCCTAGTAAATGTGTCTGATAACATCTGAATCGCTCCCACTATCCTCGCCTTTTTTTTTTCTAGTCCTTCACTCTCAATATCCTCATCCACAAATCTTTCATCCTCGCTCAAATTAATGACGAAATTGTCGCTTTCTCGGCCCGAATAGCTCTAGCTGCTGGTGGCTATGATTGTAAACCAGGGGTAGGGAACCTGTGGCTCTAGAGCCAGATGTGGCTCTTTTGATGACTGCATTTGGCTCTTAGATAAATCTTAGCTGACATTGCTTAACACGATAAGTAATGAATAATTCCACTGGTAGTCACGATGTTAAAGATAACGTTCAAAATATAAAACATTCTCGCATTTTAATCCATCCATCCGTTTTCTACTGCGCCTGTTCAAGAAAAAACAATGTTATTAAAAAGAATTACAGAGTCATTATACCCTAAAAATGTTGGTCTTACTTAAAAAATGCACGCCTTTGTATTCAGTGTTAAAAAATATGGTATGGCTCTAACGAAAATACATTTTAAAATATTTGGCTTTCATGGCTCTCTCAGCCAAAAAGGTTCCCGACCCCTGTTGTAAACAATGTGAGGAACCCTCACACGCGCAAATCGTCTTCTATATCCGGTACAGGCAAGGCTTTTTTATTAGCAACCAAAAGTTGCGAACTTTATCGTCTATGTTCTCTACTAAATCCTTTCAGCAAAAATATGGCAATATCGCAAAATGATCAAGTATGACACATAAAATGGACCTGCTATCCCTGTTTAAATGAGAAAGTCTCATTTCAGTTGGCCTTTAATAAATTGTTGCCCCCCCAAAAAATTTACCCTGCCCCAAGTGGAGGAGTTCAAGTATCAAGGAGTCTTGTTCACGAGTGAGGGAAGAGTGGATCGTGAGATCGACAGGCGGATCGGTGCGGCGTCTTCAGTAATGCGAACGTTGTATCGATCCGTTGTGGGGAAGAAGGAGCTGAGCCGGAAGGCAAAGCTCTCAATTTACCGGTCGATCTACGTTCCCATCCTCACCTATGGTCATGAGCTTTGGGTCATGACCGAAAGGATAAGATCACGGGTACAAGCGGCCGAAATGAGTTTGGGTCTCTCCATTAGAGATAGGGTGAGAAGCTCTGCCATCCGGCAGGAACTCAAAGTAAAGCCGCTGCTCCTTCACATCGAGAGAAGCCAGATGAGGTGGCTCGGGTATCTGGTCAGGATGCCACCCGAACGCCTCCCTAGGGAGGTGTTTAGGGCACGTCCAGTCGGCAGGAGGCCACGGGGAAGACCCAGGACACGTTGGGAAGACTATGTCTCCCGGCTGGCCTGGGAACGCCTCGGGATCCCCCGGGAAGAGCTAGACGACGTGGCTGGTGAGAGGGAAGTCTGGGCTTCCCTGCTTAGGCTGCTGCCCCCGCGACCCGACCTCGGATAAGCGGAAGATGATGGATGGATGGATGGAAAACTATGATTTGTGCTGAGAATTGTATTGGATTAAGATCTTTTTTGGGGTGTACTCAAACTTCCAATAGTGGTTTCGTATCGGAAGTGATCATTTGGTATCGGGACACTATTATTAAAAGCAACAAAGTTGCACTGCGATGATGTTTTTCTGCTTTTGTGTCAAGGACTTTGTGTACACGAGCGTCATGACCCTCCTCTTCCTCCTGGCCTCCATCGTGTTTGCAGCCCTGAACGGCGGCACAGCTTTGGAGAAGAGCGCTGCGGTAAGACCACGCCACCGAGCTTATTCCCTCCAGACACACCTCTGTGCTCGCCGCTCCGCCGTTTTCATGCCCAGGGTTCGGACCTTTGACGACAACTTCTCGTTCTCCCGTCCAGGTGTTCGGCTTCATCGCAACGGCAGTGTTCCTGTTCGACGTGGTGATATTCTGGAGAACCTGTGGGATCCCCTTCAACAAAGGCGAGAAGGCGGCGCAGAGCGACGGCAACCTGTCGGCGGCGGCGGCTCCCACAGAGACGGAGAAGCTGAACACGGACACCAAAGCAATGCCATAACTGTTAACTTTCCTTGCGTGTGCGTCTGAAGGACAGGCATGTTGCACGATAGTCCACTAGACGGCGCTCTCGCACCCTTTTTCCGAATCTTTGTACTACTGAGGCCTTGTGGCCTGCTGAGTGCGCCACTCAGGAATCAATCAGACAGTAAGGATGTTCTGGTAGACCAGCACTTGCAGTAAATATTCAGCTTTCAGGGTTATCGTTGGAAAAGTTTAGACGGTACGAGTTTTGTCTTTTCATGCTTTTTTGTCAGCTTTCTCTCACACACACGACGTCTTCGCCAACTACACTTGAAGACAAAATGTGGTAAAGAAATGCACAATATCAATAAAGATTGTTGATGAAATCCAAAAAATGGATGTTTTCCATTGTCAATAATATGTTTCTTGTCACAAAAAGACTAGGAATATTATGTGGAAATAGTGTCAAAGCGCTTTGAGTTCCTTAAAAAGGTAGAAAAGCGCTATACAAGTACAAACCTATTTACCATAAGTCACAGTTTGTGTCAAACTGCTCTGACTTGTTTGTTTTCTTCAATATATTGTATTCATTTTAAAGAATATTTTGTCCCTTAGTGCAGGGTTTTTCAGCCACTGTGCTGCGTCACACCAGGGTACCGTGTGATATTGACTGTTGTGCCGTGGTAAAATATGTATGTGACCGACTTTCCCTGTCGCCGCTCGGGTTCAATGGACCACCAAGGAAGGACATGGCTTTTGAGCAGGTTTGACTTCTTTATTTTGCAATAAAGCTTTGTCTCAAGACGGATCGCTTTTCTGCTGCTCCTTTCCACTGCTCGCTCACGGTCCGCTCTTTCAGCCACCGTCGTCCTCGTCTATGGCTCGCTCTCTGTTGTTCTTCGATCACTGCCATGGACTCTCCTCCTTCTGCCTCGATCTCTCCTCCTTCTCCCTTTTTTTACAGTGTGAGGAGATAAGTCACGCACCTGATCTCGCTCGTAGCGTCGCTCCCTCTCCGCTCGGTCATCGTCTCCGCCTCCTTTCCGTCGGCTCGCTTCTCCACAATGTAATTTCACCTATTTAGGTTAATATTTTTTGCAAACCAGTAATAATAATCTGCAAAAGTGCCATTGTTGAGTGTTGGTGCAGTGTGAAACTCTGCAGAGTAACTTTGTTTTACTCTTCAATATCAGTAGGTGGCAGCAGATGTCGGGAACATGGTTTGACGTGATCACAGTAGGCAGACGACATTGTGCAGGTAAAAAGTATCTATTGCTTAAACCAAAAATAAACAAAAGGCGAGTGCCGCTAAGAAAAGGCATTGAAGCTTAGGGAAGGCTATGCAAAACGAAACTAAAACTGAACAGGCTACGAAGTAAACAAAAACAGAATGCTGGACAACAGCAAAGTTTTACAGCGTGTGGAGCAGACGGCGTCCACAAAGTACATCCGAACACGACATGACAATCAACCATGTCCCTGCAACAAAGAATAGCGACAACTTAAAAAGCCTTGATTGCTAAAACAAAACAGGCGCGGGGAATTGCGATCAAGGAAGACATGAAACTTTTACAGGAAAATACCAACAAAACAGAAAAAGCCACCAAAATAGGAGTGCAAGACAAGAACTAAAACAATACACACAGGAAGACAAAATACGTCTTGGCGTGATGTGACAGTACTTTGAGACAAGAGCTATAGTGATGCATGGTTGGTTATGGTTTGAGTTCTTATCAGACACTTTTTATTGTCAGTATCAGCTGCTGAGTTTCATTTTTTTATGTTTTCTACTGGTGGTTTGCCTACACATCTTTTCAATTAAAAAAGTGCCTTGGCTCAAAAAAGGTTGAAAAAAGCCTTAGTGTATTTTGGTCATTGAATAATCTTTTCATCAATGGGGATTGAAAAATAAGCCATTGTTTTATTTTAATTCAATCAATCAATCAATCAATGTTTATTTATATAGCCCCAAATCACAAATGTCTCAAAGGACTGTACAAATCATTACGACTACAACATCCTCGGAAGAACCCACAAAAGGGCAAGGAAAACTCACACCCAGTGGGCAGGGAGAATTCACATCCAGTGGGACGCCAGTGACAATGCTGACTATGAGAAACCTTGGAGAGGACCTCAGATATGGGCAACCCCCCCCCCTCTAGGGGACCGAAAGCAATGGATGTCGAGCGGGTCTAACATGATACTGTGAAAGTTCAATCCATAGTGGCTCCAACACAGCCGCGAGAGTTCAGTTCAAGCGGATCCAAGACAGCAGCGAGTGTCCCGTCCACAGGAAACCATCTCAAGCGGAGGCGGATCAGCAGCGTAGAGATGTCCCCAACCGATACAGGCGAGCGGTCCATCCTGGGTCTCGACTCTGGACAGCCAGTACTTCATCCATGGTCATCACAAGGGAGGGGGGGACATAGGAGAAAGAAAAGAAGCGGCAGATCAACTGGTCTAAAAAGGAGGTCTATTTAAAGGCTAGAGTATACAGATGAGTTTTAAGGTGAGACTTAAATGCTTCTACTGAGGTAGCATCTCGAACTGTTACCGGGAGGGCATTCCAGAGTACTGGAGCCCGAACGAAAAACGCTCTATAGCCCGCAGACTTTTTTTGGGCTCTAGGAATCACTAAAAAGCCGGAGTCTTTTGAACGCAGATTTTGTATTTTAAAATACAAAAAGACTACATTTCAAAAAAAAAAATTGATACACATTTTATTTAAATGAAAAATGGAACAAACGGTTGCTAATTTTCATATTCCAGATCACAAAATGTTATTGATTGGGGTCCGTGTACCTCTTCATCCATTCATCCATTTTCTACCGCTTATCCCTTTTGGGGTCGCGGTTCATTTCCAATTCTGAAACGCAAATCAAAAAACAAAATGATGTCTGTTTTTAGATTTGTATTATGTATGGCAGATTTTAATTTAATTTCGATATTAATTTCCGCTCGGGCATTAAAGTACTTCTGATTCCGATTTAAAACAAACATAAAAGGGTTGACTTTTTATTAAAATACTGCCATAAAATTAGATTTTTGTGCTGTTTTCCCTTTGATTTTGATTTTTCCAGATAAACACAAAAATCGAATATATGTTCATCCAAAATGCAAACATGCGTGGTCATCCGTGTGATGACAAATTGAACCGGAAGCAATATTTTAGCATTTCCTTTGTTTTTAGCATAACGGTAACATCTTTGTTCAGCAGGAGTCCTATTGTCGTTTCAAAAAAGTGTCATTAAATAGTTGTCCAACTTTTGTTTCAGAAATGACAACGGAAAAAAATGCACCGAAATTTGTTTTTTGATTTGCATTTAAGAATTTTTAATAGAATGAAGTGAAGTGAATTATATTTATATAGCGCTTTTCTCTAGTGACTCAAAGCGCTTTACATAGTGAAACCCAATATCTAAGTTACATTTTTTTAAACCAGTGTGGGTGGCACTGGGAGCAGGTGGGTAAAGTGTCTTGCCCAAGGACACAACGGCAGAGACTAGGATGACGGAAGCGGGAATCGAACCTGCAACCCTCAGGTTGTTGGCACGGCTGCTCTACCAACCGAGCTATGCCGGTTGGTAGAGCATAGTGTGTGAATGTGAGTGTGACTGTTGTCTGTCTATCTGTGTTGGCCCTGCGATGAGGTGGCGACTTGTCCAGGGTGTACCCTGCCTTCCGCCCGATTGTAGCTGAGATAGGCGCCAGCGCCCCCCGCGACCCCAAAAGGGAGTAAGCGGTAGAAAATGGATGGGATGGATGAACAAAAGGTATACCGTTTCCCCGTAACATCTTTGTTCAGCGTAGTTTTTTTTTTTTTTAAAGTGTCATTAAATCGTTTTTTTTCCCCAGATATTAAAATAGAAAAAATGGCCCAAAATGTGTTTTTTGATTCACATTATGGAATTTCATATATAATAAACGTACATGAAGGTAGACAGACCTATTGGAAAGAACAGTTGTATCCTAATGGGTTAAACTTGTAGATGTTTTATGTACAACACAACAGTCATCTCTTAAAATATATCAACCTTCGCTTACTATGTTTTTACTGTATATGAAAAAAACATTGTTTTTTATCAGTTTTTCCTTTTCCTGCTGATTTTTTAATGTTATTGTATGAAATATGAAACAAAAATCGTACATGTCTAATTGCTGCTCTTCGAGGCTGAAAAAGAAACAACTTTTTTGTCGATTTGGTTTATGCAGTTTGAAATGAAATATTTTTACTCTTTAAATTTTCAATTCCCATCTATGAAAAAAATCTAATGACCAAAAACATACGTCGACTTTTGCCCTTTCATCACAAACTCTCCCTCATTTTCAAGCTGTCCATTTTTCTAAAGTTCTTAAATGAATCATTGTCTATTTTTACCAAAAACATAATTTGTGGGGTAACATGAATACAGAAATTCCTACACAAAAAACTGCAATACATTTTTCCGCAAGTCTAAGTAACATCCATCCATCCATTTTTCTACCGCTTATTACCTCTGGTGTCACGGGGGGCGCTGGTGCCTATCTCAGCTACAATCGGGCGGAAGGCGGGATACACTCTGGACAAGTCGCCTCCTCATCGCAGGGCCAACACAGATAGACAGACAACATTCACACTCACATTCACACACTAGGGCCAATTTAGTGTTGCCAATCAACCTATCCCCAGGTGCATGTCTTTGGAAGTGGGAGGAAGCCGGAGTACCCGGAGGGAACCCACGCAGTCACGGGGAGAACATGCAAACTCCACACAGAAAGATCCCGAGCCCGGGATTGAACCCTGACTACTCAGGACCTTCGTATTGTGAGGCAGACGCACTAACCCCTCTGCCACCGTGAAGCCCATAAATAACATTGAAATATTTTATTTTTTTGTAATTATGCTTATATTTGACATCGTTTATATTCGGATTTATATATGGTCAGTTGCCTCTTACATTTTATTTTGCTTAAGATCTTGCAATAATAAAATACACCAAGAAAAAGTAAATGTACGAAAATAACGATTCTGAGAAAAGTATTAATTTAACATCTACATTTGTTTTATATTGTATATAAAATGGCCGATTCATGGGAACATGAATCGGCCATTTTATATACAATCCCCGTTTCCAAATGATTTGGGAAATTGTTTTAGATGTCAATATAAATGGAATACAATGATTTGCAAATCCTTTTCAACCCATATTCAATTGAATGCACTACAAAGACAACATATTTGATGTTCAAACTAATAAACTTTGTTTTTTTTTGCAAATAATCCTTAACTTAGAATTTCATGGCTGCAACACGTGCCAAAGTAGTTGGGAAAGGGCATGTTCACCACTGTGTTACATCACCTTTTCTTTTAACAACACTCAATAAACGTTTAGGAATTCCATCCATCCATCCATCCATCTTCTTCCGCTTATCCGAGGTCGGGTCGCGGGGGCAGCAGCCTAAGCAGGGAAGCCCAGACTTCCCTCTCCCCAGCCACTTCGTCTAGCTCTTCCCGGGGGATCCCGAGGCGTTCCCAGGCCAGCCAGGAGACATAGTCTTCCCAACGTGTCCTGGGTCTTCCCCGTGGCCTCCTACCGGTTGGATGTGCCCTAAACACCTCCCTAGGGAGGCGTTCGGGTGGCATCCTGACCAGATGCCCGAACCACCTCATCTGGCTCCTCTCGATGTGAAGGAGCAGCGGCTTTAATTTGAGTTCCTCCCGGATGGCAGAGCTTCTCACCCTATCTCTAAGGGAGAGCCCCAAACTCATTTCGGCCGCTTGTACCCGTGATCTTATCCTTTCGGTCACAACCCAAAGCTCATGAACATAGGTGAGGATGGGAACGTAGATCGACCGGTAAATTTAAGTTTAGGAACTGAGGAAACTAATTGTTGAAGCTTTGAAAGTGGAATTCCTTCCCATTCTTGTTTGATGTAGAGCTTCAGTCGTTCAACAGTCCGGGGTCTCTGCCGTCGTATTTTACGCTTCATAATGCGCCACACATTTTGGATGGGAGACAGGTCTGGACTGCAGGCGGGTCAGGAAAGTACCCGCACTCTTTTTTTTACTAATTCACACTGTTGTAACACTTGTCTTGCTGAAATAAGCAAGGGCGTCCATGATAACGTTGCTTGGATGACAACATATGTTGCTCCAAAACCTGTAAGGACCTTTCAGCATTAATGATGCCTTCACAGATGTGTAAGTTACCCATGGCTTGGGCACTAATACACCCCCATACCATCACAGATGCTGGCTTTTGAACTTTGCGCCCATAACAATCCGAATGGTTATTTTCCTCTTTGTTCTGGAGGACACCACGTCCTCTGTTTCCAAATATAATTTGAAATGTGAACTCGTCAGACCACAGAACACCTTTCCACTTTGCGTCAGTCCATCATAGGTGAGCTCAGGCCCAGCCAAGCCGGCGGCGTTTCTGGATATTGTTGATAAATGGGTTTGGCTTTGCATAGTAGAGTTTTAACTTGCACTTACAGATGTAGCGACCAACTGTAGTTACTAGCAGTGGTTTTATGAAGTGTTCCTGAGCCCATGTGGTGATATCCTTTACACACTGATGTCGGTTTTTGATGCAGTACCGCCTGAGGGATCAAAAGTCCGTAATATCGTCGCTTACGTGCAGTGATTTCTCCTTTTGATGATTTTACGGACCGTAGATGGTAAAATCCATAAATTCCTTGCAATAGCTCGTTGAGAAATGTTCTAAAACTGTTCGACAATTTGCTTACAAAGTGGTCACCCCATCCTTGTTTGTGAATGACTTTGCATTTCGTGGAAGCTGCTTTTATACCCAACCATGGCACCCACCTGTTCCCAATTAGCCTGCACACCTGTGGGATGTTCCATATAAGTGTTTGATGAGCATTCCTCAACTTTATCAGTATTTATTGCCACCTTTCCCAACTTCTTTGTGACTTGTTGCTGGCATTTAATTCTAAAGTTAAAGATTATTTGCACACAAAAAAAGTTTATCAGTTTTAACATCCAATATGTTGTCTTTGTAGCATATTCAACTGAATATGGGTTGAAAATGATTTGCAAATCATTGTATTCCGTTTATATTTACATCTAACACAATTTCCCAACTCATATGGAAACAGGGTTTGTATAAATTATATGTTGGAAATATGGGACAAAACGACAAACTCCCTAGCTACCAAGAATTGATTAACGTGGACCCCGACTTAAACAAGTTGAAAAACTTATTCGGGTGTTACCATTTAGTGGTCAATTGTACGGAATATGTACTGTACTGTGCAATCTACTAATAAAAGTATCAATCAATCAATCAATCAAACCCTTTTATCTTGAGATACATTTGTATATTGCTTTATAGTCTTTTTGCCACCCAATAAAGCGTCTTTAATCTCTTGTATGTGCTTGAATTATATATTTGGTTTTAGTACTACTTAGTATGCGGTCACTGTACTTCCTTTGGACTTCATGTCCCACAAGCCTTCAGATCTCGTTCACTTCCCCGCCGGCCGGCACAATCTCGTCACTGGCGAGATTTGGAAAAAGTAAAGCGGTTCGCGCGCCTGCGCACTCGCGTTCCAGCTGGCGGAGGGAGAAGGACAACGCAGCGAGCAAAAACACACAATGGCGACGGCGGCGACCACGGCAAGCGGGCCGAACACCGGCCCCGTCGGCGGCGGGACCGCGGTGGGCCGCAAGAAAGACGGAGGCCCCTCCGCCAAATTCTGGGAGAGTTCCGAAACGATATCGCAACTGGAGACGGTTCGCCTGTGGATCGGGAAGCACTACAAGAAGGTGAGTTAGCTTAGCTTGTTGCTCATTGATTCCTATGAAGGCCCCCGGCGCGTGACAATGAAACCTCACATAGCCTCATCTTTTCACTTCAAACTTCTCATTTAGCCTTTGATTTGCTGCTTTAGACCAACATCTCATTGCAGCTTTCCGTGTATCCCCGCAACTTTTATATGAACCGAGTACCCTGGCCAGTGACACAAGCTAACCTGCTAGCACACACTAAACCAGTGTTTTTCAACCTTTTCGGATCCAAGGCACGTTTTTTACACAGAAAAAAATTCTGAGGCACACCACTAGCAGAAAAAACTAAACTCAGCATTAACAATAAAAAAAATCGCTTTTGCAATTGTTGGATATGAATTCAAACCATAGCCAGTCACTATAGCTCCTTTCTCAAAGAAGGTGTACTGTCACATAACGCCGTAACTTATTTTGAATGTTTTTGGTGTCTTATTTTCCTGTAGCAGTTAGATGTCTTCCTTGAACGCTATTCCCCGCACTTGCCTTGTTTTCGCACTTAAAACTATTTAAGTTGTGCGGACGCTATCCTTTTGTGGGGACCTTGTCATGTATGGATGTACTTTGTGGACGCCATCTGCTCCACACGCTGTAAAGGCCTACTGAAATGAGATTTTCTTATTCAAACGGGGATAACAGGTCCATTCTATGTGTCATATTTTATCATTTCCCGATATTGCCATATTTTTGCTGAAAGGATTTAGTAGAGAACATCGACGATAAAGTTTGCAACTTTTGGTCGCTAATAAAAAAAGCCTTGCCTGTACCTGAAGTAGCAGACGATGTGTGTGTGACGTCACAGGTTGTAGGGCTCCTCACATTGTTTATAATCATAGCCTCCAGCAGCAAGAGCTATTCGGACCGAGAAAGCGACGATTTCCACATTAATTTGAGCCAGGATGAAAGGTTTGTGGATGAGGAAAGTTAGAGTGAAGCACAAAAAAAAAGGCGACGGCAGTGGGAGCATTTCAGATGTAACTAGACACATTTACTTGGATAATTCTGGAAAATCCTAATCTGTTTATTGTGTTAATAGTGTTTTAGTGAGATTATAAAGTTATACCTGAAAGTAGGGTGGCTGTGATAATCGCCATTGTCTCTGAGAGAAGCCGAGGAGCCAAGATCACTGCTGCCTTTTTGACAGCTGCAGGAGGAGGTCGTATAATCCACTCAATTTCACAATTTCCCCATCCAAAAACTTGCTTGTTGACGTAGAGAAACATGTTCGCTTGAACGTTCTGTGTTAAAGCTTCACAACAAACAAAGAAACACCGGCTGTGTTTCGGTTGCTAAAGGCAGCTGCAATCCACCGTTTTCCACCAACAGCTTTGTTATTTGACGTCTACATTATTAATTGAACAAATTGCAAAAGATTCAGCACCACATATGTCCAAAATACTGTGTAATTATGCGATGTAAAGAGACAACTTTTAGCCGTGTGTGGTGCTGGGCTGAAATGTCCGCTCCAACCAATAACGTCACAAGCACGCGTCGACATAAGCGTCATCATTCCGCGGCGTTTTCAACAGGATACCTCGCGGAAAATTTAAAATTGCAATTTAGTAAACTGAACCGGCTATATTGGCATGTGTTGCAATGTTAAGATTTCATCATTGATATATAAACTATCAGACTGCGTGGTCGGTAGTAGTGGGTTTCAGTAGGCCTTTAAGTCTTTGCTGTTGTCCAGCATTCTGTGTTTGTTTACTTTGCTGCCAGTTCAGTTTTAGCTCTGTTTTGCATTGCCATCCTTAAGTTTCAGTGCATTTTCTCAACGGCACTCGTCTTTTGTTTATTTTTAGTTTAAGCGTTAGATACCTTTTTATTTACACTTTGCCTCCCGCTGTCATCTGCATATTGTGATCACAACAAAGCAATCAGCTGCCTGCTGCCACCTACTGATATGGATGAGTATTACACAGTTACTCCGCCGATCTCTAGACAGCACAGACATTCAACAACGGCACATTATTTGTGGATTATAATTACTTGTTTTGCAAAACATATTTTTGACCCAATTAGGTGAAATTACATAATCTCCCACGGCCCACCAGACAGTAGTGTGCTGTGCGGCACAGTGGTTGAAAAACACTGCACTAGATATTATTTACATCACATTAAACATGTCTTTATTAAATTTACAGTTGTTGCTCGGACTATATTAACAGTGTTCAGACTATATTAACTAGTGATCATATAGAAGCGTGAATGTTTGATGCCAGTAGACAATTTCCCGATACTATTATTTGGTTACTGGTACCTAAATGCTTTTCGATACCTTTCAAAATAAAGGGGCCCACACAGTTATTGGCTTCATTGTAACAGAAAATCTTAATGACAAATTATTGCAATCAAAGAACCATTGTGGCATTAAATTACATGATAAACATTGACAACTTTTCTTTTAGTTTTAAGCATATGGGTTACAATGGCTCCTGATTTGGCTGCTGATGTATGCATTCACATACTGTATAGTTTCCCATTGTTTTATAATGTCAAAATTGAGTGAAAAGCGGTTTGAATCGATTATTAATGTGCTTGTTCATTTACTTTTAATATCAGCTTGCTTTCGGTTTTAACGTGTTCTATCTACACTTGGTTTTCTGTTTGATACTTTATGTAAGTTTTGGGTGATACCACAGATCCAATAACAAATAGTTACAGGATCATGCATTGGTCATAATTAAAGTTCTCCTGTGTCCGGGAATTTATTTCCTGTGTTTTTAAATGATATAAAAATTACATTTTATTGTGTTAATATCGATGTAATCATTATAGTATCAACTACAAACGACTCTTGTACTTGGTATCTTCACAGTCAATATTTGTGTCCATCCACCCATTTGTTTGCATTAAGGAGCGCTAGCGGTTAGCTATTGTATCCTCCTACCGTGTGTAGTGAAGCATGTTTAGCTATCCCTCATGCTGCAGGGATGATACTTGTAAAGAAACATCATTTGTCGCCATGGAGGCAAAGATTTGTGATTTAGTAGTAGTTAAAACACTGTAGACGTGTGTTAGTGGCTAGCTTTGTTTTAAAAGTGTTTCTAGTTTCAGCTTTGTTACTTTTGAGGCCAAAATACGTCCATTCTCTCTGCTTCTTCCACACCGTTTCTGCTTGTAATTGCTCTGTGTGTGTTAACCCACAACATGTGCCATCATGGTCATTAAAAAGTGTTTTTTCAAATGCAGCATAGTATCGTATCATTTTAATTCATTAGTCCTGCTGTACTTTATCAGTACTGTTATGTTGTACAATCCGTCCCTCAATTTTATGTTTCAGGGATGTACGCTTGGCTTTTTCACTAGGAGCACCGCAGGGTTTCCTCTAAACTGCAAAGATACCTGTGGCTGTAGGGGCATGGTTATGGATATGGTCACAATGACGTTATAGAGTAATTTGCATAATTTGCTATGATGATATGATATTCTTTGAAAAGGCTAAAAAATGTAAACATTTAAAACAAATGTTTTTTTATTAATTAGTATTGACATATTTTTTATTGTCGTTTTGCCAAAAGCAAGATACTTTTTTTTTCAAGTGTATATAGACTTTTGATGACTTTTTTAAATTAATAACAAATATGGCATCTTCTTATGGTGTTATTATAAAATGTACTTGTTTTCTGAGACTCTACTTCGGTATCTGACGACAGAAGTGAGCTGTAGCGAGCATCATGTCACACTTGCTTCACGCTGTTGCTCTACTTTGACTTTTCTTAAAAGCCGCCACTGTCCTCTTAATATTTGCGTATTGTGTAGATGGCTGTCCACGGGTAAATCTGCAATATATATAAAAATCGTGTTTACATCGCAGCCATACAGACAACGGTGTGCGTTTTATTTACATCCAGTTTCGTTAGCATTCGTCAATATTGCGCAAACAATAGGCTATGTTTGTGTGTGTGTATATATATATATATATATATATATATATATATATATATATATATATATATATATATATATATTCAATTCGTACTATAACGACCAGCTAATGTTAATGATTTATGTTTGTGAGGTTTGGATTCAATGTCAGTTTTCCCATTTTTACAATAACACAATCTGTACCTGAAAGGTGATTGGCGGAAAATGAGGAAGTGGGGTCACGAGGCAAAAGTGTTTTCACAGGAGGTTAAACCTATTGGAATTGTGCAATTGTTTCCTATAAGATTGGTAATAAAAGTTAAAATTAGCCTCAGACTTTTGAGTGATTTCCTCTGTGGACTACAATACATTATATTACTTTATTTCGTTTTCAACTTTTAAAAAAGCCCTTTTTTTTCAAGGTGTGGCGGTAATAAAAATGCAGTGGCGGCGCGCCACTTTCAATTACATTAAGGGGAAGAAACCCTTGCACCGGTGCTTTCCTAATGAAAAATTAGTAGCACAGAAAAACATTTGGATCAATATGAAGTGTCCTAAATAACACAATTGCATTATACTCAAACAAAATTCAAAGGACATACACAGTAACACACATGCACTCATACATATCAACACAGTGCTATTGCAAGGCCTAATGTAACCTTCTATTAAACATTCCTCTTCCACAGCTCTTTGTAGTCAAGTCATACTATGTCATAATGACTTGAAGCATTATATATATCCTTACCACTTAGGTATTTAGGCACGTAATGACGTAACTACTACTGGTAACATAAGCTAGCTGGTGGTGTTTTTGTTATAATTTGTGTTTGAAAAATGTACCTGAGAGGAAGTTGCAAACAGCTGTGTCCTTTAAAATTTTTTTATTTTTTTCTACTTCTCATATTTTTTTTTTCCTACAAATGTATTTATTCAATTCACTGGTGGAACGGTATGGTATGTTACGGTTAAAATAACAGATGTATTGATTTATGTTGTAAATCTATCTGAACTGAAACAGTTCTAATAAAATAGTACTTTATAACAACAATAATAATACCTAAATAAATTTGTAAAATTCAAATGAAAATGAGTACCAAAACAATCAATAGAAGTGCTGACACAAACAAAACCTTCTTGACCACAATCAATATGCTTGTTTTGAAAAGAGTAGTACAAATGATGCATTACATGAAATTGTCATCTAAAAATGGCAGACATTGTATGTGATTATAAGCCACAGCTGGACAGAAGTTAACTTTTTGGGGAGGAAGATGACGACCTAAGTTTGTACAGGCGATGTTGAGGTACTATTGCGAGTCTGATCAGTAGTAATGGAAGCAGAAAATACAGCTGCAATATTAGTTTGATGACCAGCAATAATTTTTTTTCCAGTGGCATTTTGGCGTTCTCCATTCCCTGCTTACTATCTCGTCAGAAGCAGCATGTATGCGCTAGAGGTGGGGTAAATGATTAAATCGATTTTTAGATGCATTGCAATTCAGACAGGGACAATTATAAAATCGATTAGTAAACATCGATAATCGGTGTATTTATTGTAAATAAAGTAATGCAGACAGTTCTAAAATGTTCTGGATTGCAGCGAGCCTCCTTGCCGAGAGATCCGAGCAGCTCCTTTATTTTAAGGCACTTATGTTCCAGTTAGAGCTGGGTGATATAGCCTTTTATTAATATCTCCATATTTTTAAGCCATATCGCGATACACAATATATATCTTGATATTTTGCCTTAGCCTTGAATGAACACTTGATACATATAATCACAGCAGCATGATGATTCTATGTGTCTACATTAAAAAATTATTGTTCATACTGCATTAATATATGCTCATTTTAAACTTTCATGCAGAGAAGGAAATTAAAACTAAGTCAATTGACCAAAACTGTATTTATTAAACAGTTGTTAGCAGGTGGCATTTCAAATGATGCTACATATTAGCAGTAATGCTACTTTTGGTAGCAACGCTTGTGCCCCACACTTGACAAATTAAAGTTGTCTATTCGACATCTTCCCCATTCGAAACCGAACTGCCGCCAGACGATGGAATTAATTCTTCATTTGTTACCAGATTAGCACCTTCTCTCTCTCGTATCACCATCACAGCTAACATTTCCCATACGAGGGCGTATACGTATGACGTGACATGTGCAAGAAGGTGCGCTTACTCTGTGAGAAGGAGGCACAAGAAGGAGTGGGAAGAGCCTGTAGTGTAATGGAAGTAAGAAGGTGCGAATGAAAGAAAAATTAATCACCAAGAAAAACAGCAGGGGGTCCATCGTCTGGTGGTGGTTCGGCTTCAAGCGGGAATATGTCGAATAGACAACTTTAATTTGTCAAGCGTGGGGCACAAGCGTTGTTACCAAAAGTAGTATTACTGCTAATATGTAGCGTCATTTGAAAAGTCACCTGCTAATAACCTTAATAAATACAGTTTTGGTCAATTGACTTAGTTGTGATTTCCTTCTCTGCATGAAAGTTTAAAATGAGCATATATTATTGCAGTATGAACAAGAATGTTTTAATGTAGACACATAGAATCATCATACTGCTGTGATTATACCTATCAAGTGTTAATTCAAGGCTAAGGCAAAATATCGAGAGGGGTGCACAAAAATTTCGGTTCGGTATCCACCTCGGTTCGGTTCATTTTCGGTACAGTAAGAAAACAACAAAATATAAATTTTTTGGGTTATTTATTTACCAAATTTGTAAACAATGGCTTTATCCTTTTAACATTGGGAACACTAATAATTCTGCCCACGTTAATCCACATTAAACTGCCTCAACTTGTTGCTCGGATTAAATTAAATGATAAAACTTTTCTTCTACATGTAAAAAGTGCAACATTAAACAATTTCAAGTCAACTCATCATGATTAATTTATTACAGCATTTGGGAAGCCTGTAGTTAGTTGTTTTTTATTATGTAAATGTGATATTTTTGTCAACATGTAATAGCAGGGACCCTGCCATTCAACTCTAGGCTGCTACATTACTAATGATTAATTTAATATATACATACATATATATGTATGCATGTATATAGCAACAGACACGTTCAAACAATATGTAATATATGTACAAAATGTAAAACTTTACATTTAATTATCACAGCAGACTTGGTCATCGAAGACGATGATGGCTATTTTGGGACAAATAAGGATTATTACCTTACCTTTTTGAAGCTAAATATACAGAGGATGAACAGCTGTTTATGAAAGCGAGCACACATAAAGGGTGAAACGGAGCAGAAGGAAGCCGCAAGAGTGAGGTCGGCTTGACTTTGTCAGGGTGTAGATGTGGAACTTGGAGCCGAGCTATGCTGACATAAATGGAGTGTTTACCCAAAATAAACCAGAAAAACACCCCAAGCCAGCTGGACCAAACAAACAACTGTCCATCTCGTGAGTCACTATAATATTGATCATGATACATGCAGCATATCATGCTTATTACTATAACTACTACATAAGTTGTGTGTACAAACAAAACATGAAATAACCCTTCACAGATACTGTTATATGAATGTTCAAGTTTTTTAGTCAATACCGATTGGTGTCCCATGGCATTGTGTTGTGCAATCCAAACTCAAAAGTGATTTGAGGGCTGACGGAGAAACTAGCTTACCTCTTGCTGTAGCTAGCTCACAGGTAATACTGTAGCATGCCGATGTGTTACTACGCTGGAAAAAAAGAGTTCCATTGTGTTGTCTCTTTCAATAAAAATGTCGCTACAGTTTGATTATTATACGGGTTACGAAACGTAAATAAAGTATTGTTGGCGGTTTTTGAATACATTTTTAAAGTGATTTAGATGTAGAACTGATTGTTCCCGTTAGCTGCATTGCTAGCCACCCAGAACGAGCCAATAATTACAAAAAAAAGGTGCAGTTCCCCTTTAAGGCCGACACTGCGGTGGTGAGTATGCTCTGACTTTCTGACTAGGAAATCCGCCCTTGCGGGCTGTTTCAGTTGAAAGTCCGACTATGAACTATGATATTCTGACTTCCAAGTACAAATAAAACACTCCATTACTACTTCTACTTTGTAAAGCAGGGAGTCTATTTATTAGATTGAGCACTGCTGCCATCTAGCTGCAGGCTTGTATATCTTTCTCACATGAATACTCGAGTGAAGACACAATAAAATAAATCTCTCTCCTGCTGGCCTCAACCCACTTTTTAAAAAAAATGCTGTATTAGATGAATGTCTACTGTGGCGTTTTTGAAACACAGCTGTGTGTGTGTGTGTGTGTGTGTGTGTGTGTTGGCTGGCAGTATGTCCAGAATGACTCCCCCTCCAGCAAGTCGCTGGCGGGCCTGGTGGTCCAGCTGCTTCAGTTCCAAGAGGATGCTTTTGGACGCAGAGTCAACAACCCTGCTCTCACCAAGCTGCCGGTATGACATTTCAGCAAGATTTACCGTGCTCGCCTTCCCAGCGACTGATGTCTTCTAGTGTCCTCACTGCTGTCCTCTCCCTCAAGGCCAAGTGTTTCCTGGACATGAAGGCAGGAGGCGCTCTCTGTCACATTCTAGGCTCTGTCTACAAGTTCAAGAGTGAGCAGGGCTGGTGAGTTTCACTTTCACTTTGTACAAGCTCGGCTACCAACACTGAGGCAGCCACAAAATGATTTTTTTGTCCAATTCCTCGCAGATTTTGACCAATCAATGTCAGTTTCGCCATTCAAATCTGTCTCTGAGCGGCGCTCAAATGTGCACGTCAGACTCTAATCAAAACTTATGTTTCTTGTGTTAATGAACAGCAACGGATAACAATATTTTAACTCTTTACTACTCCAATAAGCCTTTTAGATAATGTGCTATATAAACATTGAGAAACACCCTTCTCTCGAGACTTTGAATGTACAGTATTTTCTGGATGACAGAGCGCACCAGTATATAAGCCGCATCTGCTAAATTTTAGAAGAAAAAAAAACTGTGTCCATATACCAGACTATTAGTCGCAGATACATTTTAGAAGAAAAAAACTGTGTCCATATACCAGACTATTAATCGCAGATACATTTTAGAAGAAAAAAACTGTGTCCATAAGCCAGACTATTAGTCGCAAATATATACGTTGTGAAATTAGTTATTTACGCAGAAATATTTTGTAAATGTTCTTCTTCTTCGTTTGGATAAATATGTTAATTAGAAGTGTAACCACTATATAGCTGAAGTGTTTTTGACAGCCAGCTGACCGAGCACTTGTCCACAGCTGCCAGACTACGATTCCCATTAGGATGGCGGTGTATGGGAATGGATGTTATGATGTGGTCGGCAGTCTGCTCCTCTACACCACACTCGTATGCCGCAGATGAAGCCATACCCTATTTGCCCCATAGTTGAGCGGGAGAGTCCGACGCCAGTGCGAAGGTGTTTAAGCCTGGCTTCATCGGGCTTGTAAAGGTTTATTTACATACCTTAATTGTTTCCAACCGGTGTCTGTAACACGGCAGTAAAACGGAAAACAGAAGGCATCGTCATGGCCCTACTAGTTGCGGGGGCTCGCTCTCCAATCAAAAGAGAACTCAGTAAGCCGCGGTGACTTTTTGGTGAATTTACGAAACTGGAACTATACAAACAGAATGCCATTGTAAGTTAAAAATAATAACATAGACACTTGTAAAAGTATTAGCATATTAGCTAATGCTAACAATGCTAGCTTGATCTGTTGCCCTCTGTGTTTTGGTTTCACCCTTAAAATCGTTTTTAATCATATTTATTTTATATTGTTTTTATATGTATTTATTTTTATTTTTTGTTTTTACTCAGTCATTGGTGGAGCTCAGCATAGTATTTGAATGTTGTTTTTAATATTGTTGTGCAGCACTTTGGAAACATTTTGTTGTTTAAATGTGCTATATACATAAAGTGAATTGGATTGGATTGATTACATTGTGATAGCACATAAAAAAATATGCATGAAAACCCTCCTTCAGACATACCACATCGGATGTTGTAGTAAGTACAAATAGTTATATTGTAAAAATTACAAATGCTGCTTGGTGTGATGAATGAAGAATCAATGTGAATAAGAAGACGGAACAGTACTTGTACATCCGGTTTATAGCGGTAAACCGAAGGAATTACTGAAAACGTTCACGCCGCAACACCCACAGTAAGGGAACTTATTCAATTATGGTGCCATACAGCAAACAATAACACACATTTTTAGTGTCTATTGAAAACTATTTGTTGAATTCAAAACTTTATGGCTGTTAGCCAAAAAATATCCATAAATTAGCCACACCGTTATATAAGCTGTAGGGTTCCAAGCGTAGGAAAAAAGTAGCGCCTCATAGTCTGGAATTTACAGTATTTACATGTTTAACATTTGTTTATTCAGGGTAGGGCACTTGAAACACATTCTTACTTGCAATGCTGACCTAGCAAAGAGGCAGTTAACCCTAACCCTGCCATCTAGTCTAATTTTGGGTTTGTGCGGTATAAGATGAGTAAAACAACTCCAAAAGGGACAAGCGGTAGAAAATGGATGGATGAAGATGAGTAAAACATCAATACAGTATTTGTTTTCCTATTTTTGTTGCAATGTCCTTTTTGGGGTTAAGGTTACAAGGAATATTTTAAACTTGGATAGCAAACTCATAGAATAACAAGTTCATTAAGTTGTATTGGAGGATTTTTTTTTTAAGCAATTTTCTGAAAATGCTGTTACAAATTCAGACATTTTAGTTTGCAACAAAAAATGCCGCGAAAGCCCTGGAGGGACTGTTAAAGCTGGTTTAATCACGACGTTGGCTCACTGTTGCCATCCACAGGCGGCGCTTTGACCTGCAGAACCCCTCTCGCATGGACAGGAACGTGGAAATGTTTCTGAATGTGGAGAAGAACCTGGTGCAGGTATGAACTTGTTCACACCTTTTATTTTAGTTTTTTTGCATTAGCTGTGTAATTGAAATATTTTGTGCTTCCAGAATAACTGTCTCACCCGGCCCACCGTCTTCCTGTCTGCGGACATCGAGGCCAAACAAGCCAATAAGCTCAAAGACGCCATCAAAAGACACCAGGTGATTGTCAGCTGACCACTTGCGCAATGACATGTTTGTCTTTTTCTAGAACACGTCTTCTTTTGTTTAGGGCTCCATCTCTGAAGACAAGTCAAAGGCCACCCACCTTATCTTCCCATCTCCATCGCAACAGGAGGAAGGTTAGATTTCCTTGTCCCTGCCGTGTCTATTTAGTGTTTTTGGGTAGTTTAATCATTTCGTTTGTCCTGCAGAGGAGTGGCTGCGCCCCGTCATGAGGAAAGACAAGCAGGTTCTGGTCCACTGGGGGCTCTATCCAGACAGGTGAGCACTGCGGAAGCTAACAAGCATTGCTTACGGACAAGGTCTCATGCATTCTCATGTGTCTTGTCGTCAGCTACGACACCTGGGTGTCCACCAGTGAGGTGGACGGGGATTTGGAGGATCCCCCCAGTGCTGACCGACCATGGAAGGTGAGCACGAGACCAAAGGAGAGTAGACAAGTTACTATTCAGCGACTTGAGGTGGGGAAAAATGCAGATATAGCTTCTGTCATTAAAGTACGTCCACGCGGCGGACATGCTGACCCAGACAACCTCGTACGAATGGCTTACGGCATCACATCACCCAATTTCGGCAGCGCCATGTTCTGGTGATTGAAGTACATCTTTTTCCGGCGGCCAAATTTTCTGCGCATCACTGGTCATTAGTGGGCATATGTTCAACTCTATAGAGTGGGTACGGAAAGTATTCAGACCCCTTTGTAAATGTTTTACTCTTTGTTTCATTGCAGCCATTTTTTTAAATTAAAAAAGTAGTTGTTTTTTCCAATGTACACAAGCACCCCGTATTGACAGAAAAAAATAGAAATGTTGAAATACTTGCAAATTTGATAAAAAACTCAAAATTGACATGTACAAAAGTATTTACATCTTTTGATGCACCTTTGGCAGCAACTACGGGCTCAAGTCTTTTTGAATACGATGCCACAAGCTAAGTCTATGCTGTGCTTACTAACATTTAAAAAAATGGAAATTATTCAGTAGTGAAAGCTTTTAATGCATTTTGATACTCAAATATAACACTATTTTTAATATTAATGTTCAATATATTGATTAAATTATATTGTTATATTCTTATTTTACTGTTATATTGTTATTCCCATTGTTTTTATTATTTTTGTAATATTTCTCTATTTTGTTTCCTTTTAAACCCCCATTATTTAATTTTTTACTTTTTTTTTTTTTAAATTGATCTCAACTCTGTGCACTGCTGCTGGAATTTTAATTTTCCTGAAGGAACTCTCCTGAAGGAATCAATAAAGTACTATCTATCTATCTATCTATCTAAATATGCATGAATAATTAATTTTTTAATCCAGTTGTAGCCCCCGAATTCTAATGGGATTGTGAGGTGCCCAAATATCCTGACCTCTGAGTGACATTGATCAACATTGGCGTGCACATCTTACTTTGGCCCCTCCCTTCAGGTTCATGCTAAATGGGTACTGGACACAGACGCCTTCAACGAGTGGATGAATGAGGAAGACTACGAGGTGGACGACAACAAGAAACCTATCAGCTTCCGCCAAAAGATCTTCCCGAAAGAGGAGGAGGTAAACGCAGAGGAGCAAAATGTCTGAAATGATCGTTGCTTTTTACTGCTTAATTATTTTTTCTTGTGTTGGCAAATGTCCTTTTGCATCGAGATGCCATTTGGCATGCTACTATGTCTTCTTTGTCTGTCTATACCTTGTGTATTGTCTGTCACCACCCTTCCTCACAGCTTTTCTCTCCTTCCAAAGCACATCAGGGTTTCTGTTGACATCTGACTAAAAGATTTCCCAGATCTTCTAGAGCATGGGTGTCCAATCTTTTTGAATTGGGGGCCGCATTGGGCGTAACAAATTTGGTCGAGGGCCAAAAGCTGACTAACCAAATTTATTAAGCGTATGTGAAATTCCCCACTTTTACTTTGTTTTATTCCATGACAACCTCCTTGAAGTTTTGTAGTCAATCAGAAAATATGTTGAGTAAGTGTGTGCAGTCGCAGGGGACCTTTCGTGGCAGTTTCAATGTGCAGGATATAACCCGGACGCGAATCCCGTTCAATGAAAACATCGGCAACAACTGGAATTAAGAGGAAACCGTTATTTGCTTCAGAAATTAAAATAAGTGAACATTTTAAAGTGCATCTTTGGGAGGGGGAAAAATAAATGGATTAATTTATTTAAGAAGGAATAAAGAATGCCGGCTTCATTCGGACCCAAACAATAACGAGGGAGGTGGAAGAGAAGCTTGTATTCCGTCACGTGACTTCTTTCCGGAAGTGGAAAAACAACGTGGCTGTTGTGCAGCAATCAGCACACAAGATCTCCCAGTACACGAGGCCTAGATCTTCTTACAAAAAGAAGATACGAGCAAAAAATCTAAGCCGTATAAAATTTGACTATTCACGCTTTTTTTAGTAGGCCAAACAAATCTCACAATGCTTTATTTGTTTAGTAAAAAAGTAGTAAAGCTGTGATCAAGCTGGAGTTGGGGTTGCTCTATTTTATTTTATTAGATTAAAATTCTGTCATTTTTTGTTAATACATTTTTTTTTATAAATATTTTTTTCGACATTTTTTGGTCAACACTGCATGTATAAGTTGTATGTCAGCAGCCAAGAGGAGTTTTTATAACCTGTTTTAATAAGCTTTTATTATAATTTATATACCAAAAAGTAAATTGAGAAAATCTTATTTATCTATTCCAAATCAAATTGTCACCCCAAGAATCGTAATTGAACCGTGAGGTGCTCAAAGATTCCCACCTCTACCTGACCGTACACAGAAACCCTGGTCGTTTTTCCACGCCACTGCATCCCTTCCTCCCTTTTATTCTTGCCGCTTCCCCTCCTTGTGTGTGCAAATGTTCCATCCTCTCATTCTGCCACTCTTTCTCTCATCCTCCATCCCTCGCTCCCCGCACTGCACGGCGTTTATCTGATCAGTCTTCCCGTACACCCGATCGCAAGGAGCGCAAGGCCAACTCTGCCGGAAAGAAGAGGAGGCGCTCGCCCTCACCGCCGAGCACACCTGCCGAGTCCCGAAAGAAAGGTGGAAAGAAAGGGTAAGAGAAACATCATTCAGCCCGATTCCGTTCAAAGTGTTTGAAACATAAATCGGTAGATTGGACCGACTCAATTTGAGCTGTGTGCCGTTGATATCATATGATGAGGCTAAGCTAACTGGGCCAAATAGTTCTGTGGTGGTTTCACTTTTCCTGCCCTCTGCAAGAATAATGCTGCACATTGTGCTGCAATCACTTGCACACTACACCGTACACTTGAAACAAGACCTTTTATTGACTACATTTTTTATTTCAATTCAAATGTGTATTATTAACATATGATTTGATGTTGACAATTAGGCAAACAGCAGGAAAGTGGTATAAAAATAAGCTAGTTATGAGTTAGATGCTTTAGTTTTTATTGTGAACTTGGCTCCTACCAGGATGGCTGCTACATAGGCACGTCACCAGCATGCTGCTAGCGTTTCTAGTCTTCATATAGCTGTGGTGTGAGCCATCTCACGCAGGTGTAACATTGTGTCCCGGGTGACCGACATCCACTTCCTGTGTCAGCAACACAGGGCACTACTGGAAGCGTCGGGGTCACCGAGGTGATGAGGACGACACTGAGGACGACGTCACCAAAGACTTGGATGACTCCTCTGCAGGCGCCAGCATGGAGGAGGGAAGTGTTTGTAAGAATGGTAGGTTCCTACATACAGCAACAATTGTTTGTAAGAATGGAAGTTTCTTACATAGAACAGGAAGTTTTTGTGTGAATGGTAGGTTCCTACATTGAGTAGGAAATGTTTGTAAGACAGGTATTTTCCCACACAGAACAGGGAGTGATTGTATGAATATTAGGTTCCTACATAAAATATGAGATGATTGTAATGAAAGGTTCTTACATAGAGTAGGAAGTGTTAATAAAAATGGTATGTTTCTACAATGAGCAGTAAGAGTGGTATGTTCCTACATTGAGCAGTAAGAACGGTATGTTTCTACATTGAGCAGTAAGGATGGTATGTTCCTACATTGAGCAGTAATAATGCTGTCTTCTAACATAAAGTAGTAAGGTTGGTATGTTTCTACGTAAAACAGCAAGAATGGTGGGTTCCAACATAAAGCAGTAGGAATGGCGGGTTCCAACATAAATCAGTAAGAATATTAGTATGTTTGGACATAAATCCATAAGAATGTTATGTTCCTACATTGAGCAGTAAGAAGGGTGGCTTCCAACGCAGAGCAGTAAAAATGGTATATCCCTACATAGAACAGTAAGAATGGTATATTCCTACATAGAACAGTAAGAATGGTATGTTCCTACATAGGACAGTAAGAATGGTATGTTCCTACATAGAACAGTAAGAATGGTATGTTCCTACATAGAACAGTAAGAATGGTATGTTCCTACATAGAACAGTAAGAATGGTATGTTCCTACATAGAACAGTAAGAATTGTATGTATGTTGAAGAGGTTCATTTAGCCTACTGATGTGTATTTATAAATTGTTGATTTATACAGTATAGGCTAGTAAGGTGAAGTTTTGCTCCTGACTTGTACTGGAAATTTGGGAGCCCACCATGGATGCTACTTTTTATTTGACACAAAGCTAATATGCCTAATCAGTAATCACTAAACTCAACAAAATTTGTAATGTGTTGACGTAACCGCGGACAGAATCACAGAATTTGCTAAGAAAAACTGAATCCGCTGTTAAATGCAGAATATCAGGGAAATTGGCATAAACGTGAGTGAAATGTGAGAAAGAAAATTTCTTTGGGAAAATAATGGCCTCAGTACGGTCCATTCATCCCTGGAACACATCCTAGACCAGGGGTGTCCAAACTTTTTCCACTGAGGGCCTTACACTGAAAAATCAAAGCAAGCGGGGGCCATTTATTTTAAAAAACCAATACAATATATAAATAAAAAATATACATTTAGGCATCCACTCAGGCTTGATCCCGGAGACCCGAAAGGGTTTTGGTAAAAAAAAAATGTTAAAAATGTGTCATTATTCAGTATTATTATTTTTATTATTATTCAAGTTTTAAATCTCTAGATCAACATTAATTCTATCTGTCAATATGACGTTTTTAAAGATTTGAGTTGTATGCTCTTTTTGTCAAAGAAAACCATGTTTTTTTTATGGAAGAAATACACACAATATGCGATATTTTCACCCAATAACATTTTTAAGTAGAACATTTGAAATTATATAACTGGAGCCGTAAAAAGTTCAACAACTTATAACACCATTGATTTTAATTCACTATTATTTTTTATGCAATGACTCTTAAAACAAAACAGACTGATCCTAAGGGGTCATACTCATTAAAGTGTTAAAAAATAAATACTTTTTTTTTATTTTTTACTGTTTACTTTTAACACAATGGTCTCGAGATCAACTTCAGATCTATTCATCAATTAAAAGTTTTTTTGTAGTTTATGTTTTTTGTTTGTTCGTTTTAGGCCCGTCTTTGAAAAAAAAAAAACAGCTCAGTTTTTCATACGGCAAACACAAAATATGCAACATTTGCCCCCAAAAATATCTCAAAGTGGAATATTTAATGTGACGTAATTAGAGCCTTTAATTGGTCAATAATTCATAATTGATTTTGATTCACTTTTTTTTTTTTTTTTTTTAGAAAGAAACAGCCTGCATGGCAGCTTTGTGTTATTAAAGTAAACATTGCAACATGTTCTTGTTACATTTCACCTGTTTGCTCTTTTATAACACTTTTTATGTTTTTATTTTTTTCCATAGTATTTTTAAAATGTGCCGTGGGGCCGTTAAAAAATGACCTGCGGGCCGCAAATGGCCCCCGGGCCGCAGTTTGGACACCCCTGTCCTAAACTAAACAATGTCGAATCAACCAGTTAAAATAGCGACTAAACTATTAGGTTAAAACTAGCAAGAACAATCCATACACCCACAACACATCTCATCTGCTTGTGTTGTTGTGAACGACATCATGGATGTAAGATCAATGTACAAACAAGGACAGAAGTCACAACTTGAGAGGCTCTCTTTAAAAAAAAAGAAAAAAAAAATGTTTAAACAGCCTAAAACTGTCTCCTTACTCGTCAAACTGAGAACAGCAGCACGCTCCCTTACCCCCTTCACAATAACAACGCTGTCTTTGTGCAATATCCGGTCTGCCGTGTTTACAAACTAAAGGTCTCAGAAAAAGTACTTTACACAAGTATAAAGTACTAACAGTACTTTTTGATACATTTACAAAAAATAGTATGCTTAAGCTGAAAATATTAGTAAAAATTGTCCAAATGAATATTGCACCAATAAATGTGAGAAATGTCGCATTTCAATACATTTTATTGATGACCTAAAAAAAAGTATTACCAAAAATTACAGAGTTTTAAGAAATAGAAAGGAAAAAAATGTTTGTATTTTACTATATAGCTATTATTTTATTGTTAGTATTATTTTAGTTTTTGTTTACTTGTTACAAATTGATATCCATTCTTTTAAATTACATTTATTGTTCAGTTTTAGTGGTGAAACAAATACTCTTGTTTTTAAATTAACGAATCCTAGGGTTAATAATCGTGATTTTAATCTCAATCAAAATAAACAAGATTATTATTTTTGCCATAATCATGCAGCCCCAGGAAAAAAAAATTTGTATTTTATTATATAGCTATTATTTTATTGTTAATATTATTTTAGTTTTTGTGTACTTGTTGCAAATTCATATCCATTCTTTTAAATTACATTCTTGTTTTTAAATAAACGAATCCTAGGGTTAATAATCGTGATTTTAATCTCAATCAAAATAAACAAGATTATTATTTTTGCCATAATCATGCAGCCCCAGGAAAAAAAAATGTGTATTTTATTATATAGCTATTATTTTATTGTTAATATTATTTTAGTTTTTGTGTACTTGTTACAAATTCATATCCATTCTTTTAAATTACATTCTTGTTTTTAAATAAACGAATCCTAGGGTTAATAATCGTGATTTTAATCTCAATCAAAATAAACAAGATTATTATTTTTGCCATAATCATGCAGCCCCAGTATATCGTTTACATTGTGACATAGAGCAGTAAGAATGGTAGGTTTCTACATGAAGCTATGTTTTTGTAGTAGTTATTTTAAAAAAAATTAAAAAAACTTGGGAGGGATGTTTCAGTGCTTACTAACACGTTGCTGTCATGTTTTCACACAGCTCATGCAAAGAAGGATGTTGAGAGCACTCCTCTAAAAGGAGACAACGGACAAGACGTGGGTATGTATATATTTATATACCGTATTTTCCGGACTATAGAGCATACAGAAATAAAACCCGCACCAACTAAATTAAAACAAAAAAACAATACAGATTTTTTCATATACTTGCTGCACCGGACTATAAGCCATGTGTGTGTGTGTGTGTGTGTGTGTGTGTGTGTGTGTGTGTGTGTGTGTGTGTGTGTGTGTGTGTGTGTGTGTGTGTGTGTGTGTGTGTGTGTGTGTGTGTGTGTGTGTGTATATATATATATACATATATATATATATATAAATTGTGAAATGAGTTATTTACACAAAAGTATTCTGTAAATATTTGTTTGCATATGTTAATTGGTTCCAGCGGTGTCTGTATCACGGCAGTAAAACGGCTGATCAAACAAAAGAGAAGTGAAGTGAAGTGAATTATATTTATATAGCACTTTTCTCAAGTGACTCAAAGCGCTTTACATAGTGAAACCCAATATCTAAGTTACATTTAAACCAGTGTGGGTGGCACTGGGAGCAGGTGGGTAAAGTGTCTTGCCCAAGGACACAACGGCAGTGACTAGGATGACAGAAGCGGGAATCGAACCCGCAACCCTTAAATTGCTGACACGGCCGCTCTACCAACCTTCCTCTGATTAGAATCTTGTCAGTTGTCAAGGCAGAAAGCAAAGGAAATGTCAACACAAGCATGGAAAAGACTCAAACAATGAAAACAACATTCTAAAAGAGAAAACTGCTCGGTTAGTGTCATCGTCATGGGCCCGCTAGCGGCACAAGCTAGCTCTCCAATCAGCTAAACAGACTCAATAACTCCACGGTTATATTCTGGAAAATTTCTTGAGGAATTTGTGAAACTGAAAGAATGCCATTGAAAGTTAATAATACTAACACAGACACTTGTAAACATGATAGCATATTAGCTAATGCTAACGACGGTAGTTTCATTATATTACGATAGCACGTACAAGTGTGCATGAAAACATTCCGACAGACATCACACATGGGAGGGTTCAGTAAGTATGAGTAGTTTTAGTTATGTTGTAAAACTTCCAAACGTTGCTTGGAGTGATGAGTGAAGAATCCATATGAGTAGAAACGTTATCCCCTCCTGCTCCTGCCCGGCTGCATCAAATGATAGTATAAATACATTTAATAAAGTCAAATACAAATAAGTCAACAAGAGAAGTATCCCACACTTCTCTTTTTTAAAGTACATTTGTACAGCCGATATGGGCATGTACATCAACAATATGATTTGCCTGAGAAGCTGGACAGGACAAAAAAAAAGAAACGCTATGGATGACTAGAAGACGAAATGGCACTTGTACTTCTGGTTTGAAGCACTAAAGATTTCAGCCCGCATCACCTGCAGCTAGCAAACTCGCCCAAAAAAGTGGCACCATAGCACAAACAATAACACAACTTCTCAATATCAAACTCGCCCAAAAAAGTGGCACCATAGCACAAACAATAACACAACTTCTCAATGTCTTTGCTTGTGTTTAATGAAAACTTATTTGCATTATGACCATTGGCGAAGAAAAATCCTTAAATCAGCTACATTATTTTATAAGCCACAGGAGGTAAAGCGTAGGAAAAAAGGAGCGGTTTACAGTCCGGAATTTACGGTATTAAGTCACCCAGTACTGGATGTCGGCATCATCACAATTGTAATCAAACTTGTTCTTCCCTTCTTCTTGCAGAGGACATGGAGGACGACTCAGTGCTGTCTGGTGGAAAGGTAGATGACTTGAATAAAGACCTTTGCATCTGTCAGACTGACTGACTTTGTGTCTAGGAGGACGAGGACCAGAGCAAAGCTGAAGTCAGCCGCCTGATGGACGCTAGCGAGGACAATGTGACGGAGCAGACGCACCACATCATCATCCCCAGCTACAGCGCGTGGTTCGATTATAACTGGTAAGCCGTGTGCTGGATGTCACATGACCCATGTTTTAAAATCTTACACACTGCTTTCCTTTCAGTATTCATGAGATTGAGCGCAGAGCGCTGCCTGAGTTCTTCAATGGCAAGAACAAGTCCAAAACCCCTGAGATGTGAGCGCGCTGACACGCCCACTTCCAAGATGTTGTCTAGATGTTAATGACATTGCTCCCACCCCCCAACAGATACCTCGCCTACCGTAACTTTATGATTGACACATACCGGCTCAACCCCCAGGAGTATCTCACCTCGACTTCCTGCCGCAGGAACCTGACAGGTGACGTGTGCGCCATCATGAGGTGACTTGATGCACGCTGACACTAAAGCAAATGTTTTTTTTGTCTTTTTTTTTTTTTTTCAAATTGTACTTAATACGAGTTAATCGTCTCCAGAGTTCATGCCTTCCTAGAGCAGTGGGGGCTGGTGAACTACCAGGTGGATGCAGACAGCCGACCTTTGCCTATGGGGCCCCCACCGACGCCCCACTTCACCGTGCTGGCTGACACCCCCTCTGGCCTCATGCCCCTCAACCACAGAACTGCGCCGGTAAGGATGTAGACCAGGTGCAGGTGGCGAGGAGCAGCAGTGATATTCTGTGCTTCCTGCGTTTAGATCCCGCCCCCACAGCAGATGGCCAACTTCCTTGATAAGAGCAAAGATAAAATCGACCTCCAAAACTTTGGCCTCCGTACTGACCAGTACAAGAAGAGCTCCAAGGTTAGTAACACGCTGAATCACTCATTTAATGCTCAGGTGACCTCCACCAGGGCTTTTCTGTTCCTCATTGCAAACTGTAGGAAAGTGTTGACCTCCTTGTGCAAATTTGAAAAATGTTGTCAACACTTAATGACTTTCCTCCAAGGTTTCGCAGGCTAATTTTTTCTAAATTGCCTACATTTGCAGCAGCTGTTTCAAAAAGTTGCTGTTTTACAAGGTACCTTTTAGGACCATCCATCCATTTTTCTACCGCTTATTCCCTTTGGGGTTGCGGGGGGCGCTGGTACCTATCTCAGCTACAATCGGGCGGAAGGCGGTGTACACCCTGGACAAGTCGCCACCTCATCGCAGGGCCAACACAGATAGACAGACAACATTCACACACTAGGGCCAATTTTGCGTTGCCAATCAACTTATCCCCAGAAGTGGGAGGAAGCCGGAGTACCCGGAGGGAACCCACGCATTCACGGGGAGGACATGCAAACGCCACACAGAAAGATCCCGAGCCCGGGATTGAACCCTGACTACTCAGGACCTTCGTATTGTGAGGCAGATTCACTAACCCCTCTGCCACCGTGAAGCCCCCCTTTTAGGACCAGTTTAACTTAAATTTAAGTAAACTTACATTTTTCTGTAAGATATGCAAGTCTGGTGTGCTCACTTAGTAAGAAAAAATGTGCCTATCATACCTTCTCTGCGGAGGTGTTTAGAGCACGTCTAGGTAATTATGGGGAATACCCAGGACACTTTGGGGAGACGATCACTACGTTTCCATGCACAAAATTAGTCTGATTTCTCAAATACAAAACCCAAAACCAGTGAAGTTGGCACGTTGTGTAATTTGTAAATAAAAACAGAATATAATGGTTTGCAAATCCTTTTCAACTTATATTCAATCGAATATACACTTATTTCTCATTACTGTAGATTTGTATTGTAATTCGAAGGTACATAACATTTAGTTTTCCTAAATAAATAAAATGAACCAAAAATAAAATGGACTGCTTTCTGTCAGCAAAAATTTAACTTAAACATCGAACATCTTCAAGTGCGGTGGGTGTATATTGTAGCGTAGTGGAAGAGTTTGTGCTGCAAGGGGTTCTGTGTATTTCTTCTGTTGTGTTTTTGTTGTGTTAGTGTACGGCTGTTCTTCCAAAATGTTTCTCATTCTTGTTTAGTGTGGGTTCACAGTGTGGCGCATATTTGTAAGTGTTAATGTTGTTTACATGGCCACCCACAGTGTGACCTGTATGGCTGTTGACCAAGTATGCTTTACATTCACTTGAGTGTGTAGCGTAGTGGAAGAGTTTGTGCTGCAAGGGGTTCCGGGTATTTTTTTCTGTTGTGTTTTTGTTGTGTTAGGGTACGGCTGTTTTCCCAAAATGTTTCTCATTCTTGTTTAGTGTGGGTTCACAGTGTGGCGCATATTTGTAAATGTTAAAGTTGTTTACATGGCCACTCACAGTGTGACCTGTATGTCTGTTGACCAAGTATAATTTGCATTCACTTGCGTGTGTGAAAAACCGTAGATATTATGTGACTGGGCCGGCACTCTAAGGCAGTGCCTTTAAGGTTTATTGGCGCTCTGTACCTCTCCCTATGTCTGTGTACACAGCAGCGTTTTAAAAGGTCATACTTTTTACATTTTGAAACCGATACCGATAATTTCCGATATTACGTTTTTAAATTATTTATCGGCCGATAATATTGGCAGTCCGATTTTATCGGACATCTCTACTTTCTAATAATTAGGTTTCCTCCTAACTTGTGTTACCTTGCTGAACTTGTCACTAGCGAGTCGTGAGTCACGAGGGTCTCTGTCCGCGCTTCAGTGTGTGCAAACCCGCTCTCCGCCCACTGAGACAAAGATTGTGAATGACTGTGACAGTTAATTCTATTGTTCGATAAATGCGCTTAGAGCGATGCACAGACAAGACCCCTTTTTGCCTGTGGTGAAGAGAGAGACACTTTTGATCGGGCAAGACGCAAAAGACGTGAGGGTTAACACTTTTGGTGGGGTAGCCGTAGTTTGGGGTGTTGAAAAAAATATTGTCTTTCACTGACCAGATCCTCTAACCAAGACGTTTCTTCCGTGTTTGAAGACTTGAGTGTGTGAGGCAGCTACTGTGCATGAAGGAGGAGGAGGTACACACAAAGTGATCAGTGAGACTTCTGTGTCAATCACTTCTCCATTTGGTTATGGATTAAGTTTATTTCAAACATGCTATACAGAAAATCGTACTCCAGTTTGATCAACTTTGGATGGATTTATTTTAGGAGCAAATCAAAAATTAAAGGGTTAAAATCTGTATTCGCACTTGTGCTCCTTTTTTTTAATGCCCTCACGACCTATTTCTAGTCGCCAATGCGAGTAAAATTCTTGCTCTCTACAGCCCTGCATATCGATATCGACTGAAAAGGAAACTATTTTTGTGCCCTGCTCTACTCAGGTGTTATTCTTTCACAGCTGTGCTTTCATCACATCCAGAAGCAGACGCTTGTGTTAATGCTTTGTTGGTGTTGTACTCCTTTCAGGGTAAATCCGTGGCATCTTCCCGGGAATGGACCGAGCAGGAGACACTGCTGCTGCTGGAGGTGAGTCCATCTGATCAAACCACTTGAGTCCTAATGTCTACACTTCAGAGGGAATCTTTAGTTTCTGTGTGCGCCGCATCCAAAGCCTCTAATTTGTCTGGGCAGGCTCTTGAGATGTTCAAAGATGACTGGAACAAAGTATCCGAGCACGTAGGGTCACGCACGCAAGACGAATGCATCTTACACTTCTTGCGCCTGCCCATTGAGGACCCCTACCTGGAGAGTTCCGAGGCATCGCTGGGCCCTCTGGCTTATCAGCCCATCCCCTTCAGCCAGTCCGGGAACCCGGTCATGAGCACCGTGGCTTTCCTGGCCTCCGTGGTTGACCCCAGAGTGGCGTCTGCTGCCGCCAAGGCGGCACTCGGTAACACACCGCCCAGCGCAGGTACACACACCTTATAGGGAGCTGTGTTCAGATGTCGTCTTCTTCCACAGAGGAGTTCTCCCGTGTTCGAGAGGAGGTGCCAGCGGAATTGGTAGAGGCTCACGTGAAAAAAGTGCAGGAGGCGGCGAGGAGCACGGGCAAGGTGGACCCCGCTTTCGGCCTGGAGAGCAGTGGCATCGCTGGAACTTCTCCTGAAGAACCCGAGAAAACAGGTTGGTCATTCTCAGTGTGACCATTAGAGGGCGGCAGATTTCAGCAGTCAAAAGAGTGTTTGTGTGTGCTCGCATTCCGCCACGTTAACCAGATTAAAACTACGCAGCAGATGGGCGAAGGGAGGACGCAGGGGGGGAGGGGCGGATAAAAACTGGGTCATCGCACATATTTTTTTTCCTGCTGTCTTCAAACATCCTCACCATCGTGTTGTTCCTGAATAGGGTTGGGAATTGATAAGATGTTTCCAGTTCCATTTCCACTTTCGATTCCGCTCTCCTTTTCTGTTCCATAAACGATTCATATTTGGTAAAAAAAAAAAAAAAAAAAAATTGAAAACATAAAGGTTGATAAAGCATCAATTTTATTTAGTTTAAGGCACAGGTGTCGAATTAAAGGCCAGATCTAGTATGCCACATTTAATGTGGCCTGTGAAAGCCTTGAAATAATTTAAAAGTATTTTATCGTTTTGTTCTTTTCATTTTGACAGCAAAAAATATACGTATTGCATGCAATTCTATATCTTTAAACTTTATCAACTAATAATATATTTTTTAACTTTTTAGTCAAACTAAAAAAAGTTATAATATAAATCTGCTTAACCTATGATTTCAAAGCAAGTTTTTCGTCAAATTCTACACTGCAAAAATGACCATTGATTTTACGGTAAAAACCAGGCAGCTCAGTTGCCATCATTTTACTGTAAAAAAAAGCTAAAGTACAGTGTTTTCAGTAACAGTAACATGTTGTAAAAAAAAAAAAACAAACGTGAATTTGCGATAGATTTTGCTGTAAATTTGCGGTAATTAATTTACTATTGTTATTTAAATGTATTGTCCCTATTATCATTATTATATTACTTGTTGTGGTTTATTTGTTGATCATTTATATCCAGGTTATTTTAAATCTGTATTTAAAGTAGAGTTTTGGTGGTACAATACTCACGTTTTCAGATTAATGAATAATCGTGTAATTGAGCACTACTACATTATCAAATTTTATGAATTATCCTGTAATTTAGCGTACTAAATTATTTATCAATCAATCGAAGATTATTTCTACAGCTATTTATCACGAATGTCTCAAAGGACTGCACAATATCAAGCAAAAATAATTACTATTATTTTTGCCATAATTGTCCAGCCTTAAAACCCAGCCATAAAGTACACAGTCCAACATTTACACCTGTAGTTACTCTTCCTTTAAAAAGTTGTTTAAACAAACAAGCTTGTTTACCTATTGAAATGACAGTGTTGATGTCTTTATTTTGGGTGCAATGCTACCAGCTGTTGGACAATGACATCTTCTTGCAGCACTTTGTCTTCACCGATGTTAAATAGCTTGCATGCTTGCTGGCTGTCTATTTGGCGAAGGCCATGTTTACCTTACCCACGCTACTTTTGTTGATTATATTTCATGTAGGTAAACACCCCCGGTGTTGGAATTGTCTGTTGTTTTCCGCTTTAGTCAAGTTGGAGTCGATGTGGCATTCATGCTAGCAGCACCGTCCGCGAGTACGTGCTTTGCTTTAAGATGCTATTTTACACTTGCTGTACGCCGATGATGAGATAGTTTGTCAATCCAATGCCAACAAATGACCTCAGTTTTGTCCAAAGTGAAATAGCCCGCCTCTCATCACTCATCTTGTGTGACAATAGGTGCCGACTTCCGGGTTTACGTGCGGTCATAACAAACAAGCATTGGGCTTAAAAAAAAATTGTCCAGGGGCCGAAAGCCGACTACATGCAAAGCAACGAGCTATGTATATGTATGAGTACTTAGCGTTTTAATAATTTTGATAATTGTTTATTAAGAGTAGGTGAAAGTTCAACTAATTCCTTGTTTACTGACGTTTTTTTATCAGTCATATCAAGCAGCTAAAATGCGTCAAACATGGATAGGTGTCGAGAGTGTTTTGCATTTTTCCCATCATCCTTTGTAATGGATTTAAATGGGTGTAATTTTGACTTTTTTTTTATGTTGATTGGACGTTTTTGGTAATATCCACAAAGTTCAGTGAGCTTTGATGTGTTATGTGTGACCATGTTTGTTTACCTTTTTGTGCTAGTTGCTTATTTTTTCCTGCACCATGACTTGGGAAAGTTCTTTGCATTGAGTCATGTAAGTAAATGCTGTGCTGTTTTTCTTGCAAGCATAATTAATGGTTGAGGTACATCGTTGGCCAACAGATGGCGACAATATGGCAGCTATCTAACACCTAGCTATTTGTATAGGATATGATTACACCGCTATGCCCCGGTGTATTGAACTCGTGCTGTTTCATGGGACAAATTGTAGACGCCGGCAGGCCGCACTAGTGCACTTTTTTTTTTATTGATCACATACGTTAACGGCAACTATTTTTTTTAAATTAATGCACTGCCACACCTTTGAACGTTCAGCTTCCTTTGTAACTCCTGACGTCCTCGAGCTCACTTGTGTATTTTTTTCATCTTCAAATGAAGTGCATTACCTTGCAGAGGCTCCTGAAGCTGAAAAGATGGAGGCTGACACAGACTCCCAGCAGGGGGACAAGGTGAGGACATTTCATACTTTGCAAAGATCCTCTACTCCAATCACGCCTTTTCGGAATGTGATGCTCCAATTAGTTCATTTGTTGTATTTTATGGTGACGTTGTGATCCGACGCCCCCCTCAGGCCGAGTCCAAGGACGAGGCGGAGAAGCCCAGTGAGTCAGCGGAGAAGGGCGACAAGACGGAGGCCGCAGAGAAGGTGAAGAAGGAGGCGGGGGAGGTGTCGGAGCGCGAGGACGAGAGCGAAGAGGGAGACGAGACAAAGGCAGCTCCTGCAGGTTGGTCGTTTTTCCACTTAACACTCGTGTTGGATCTGGCTGGTCCAGCTGCACTAGTGAGTTCAGGTTTGATGACCGACTTCCTGTCTCTGCTCCCAGACAAGGAAGAAGAAGAGTCCATGGAGACGTCGTCCTTGGAGCAGGAGAAGGACAAGGAAGACAAACCAACCACAGAGGAGGGGGAGGACAAGAGGAAGAAGCTGGAGCACGACATTGGCGAAGGAAACATCGCCACCGCGGCTGCCGCCGCCCTGGCATCTGCTGCCACCAAAGCCAAGGTGAGACCGGGCCTTCTGCTGGAACACGTAGACTGTCTCCGCATCCTAACGTGTCTCCCCCGCAGCACCTGGCGGCGGTGGAGGAGCGGAAGATCAAGTCTTTGGTGGCTCTGCTCGTGGAGACTCAGATGAAGAAGCTGGAGATCAAGCTGAGGCACTTTGAGGAGCTGGAAACCATCATGGACCGCGAGAAGGAGGCCGTAAGTCGCAATGCTGCTCCTGACGCTTAAGTCGTGACTGATGGTGGAGAAGGCTCTTTTCTGCTGATGTCAGCAGTAAACGCTTGAAAAGGGTCAGTTTGTGCTCCTTTTTGCTGACCAGCAGAAAAAAACTGAGCTAGACTGACAGCACTACGCCATCAGAGGAACCTTCTATGTCAGGGTTGTCCTAAGGGCAGCCTGGGGGCCATTTCCGGCCCACAGTTTTTGTTTTATTTGTCCGCATTCCACATTGTAGAGACAAATAAGATCATTACACAAAACAATTAAAATATGCAATTTTGAAAGAAATTGTATGTTAAATGTAAAATTTGCCAGCCGCTTAAATGTTAATGCTAAAACTTAGCATCTATAAAGTACCGAGTTATGACTCTTGAGATGTTTGGCTGTGAAATTGGCTGTTGAAAAATGCTAATGTTAGTACGTTAGAAAGCTAGTGTTGGCATGCTTGCAATTAGGTGTTTGACTGTAAAATTTGCATTCTAATGTTAGTTTGTTAAAAATCAATGTAAGCATGCAAGCAATTAGCATATGTGAAGTACTAAGTTATATAACTGAGGTTTTTGGCTGTAAAATTGGCTACAAAAGTTTGCATGCTAGAATGCTAATGTTAACATGCTAAAAGTTAGCATGTATCAAGGACCAAGTTATTAGAGTATGAGGTGCTGGGCTGAAAAAGTTAGCACACAAATGTTAGCATGTTAACTGTTAGTATATCAAATACCAAGTTATAGGAGTCTGAGGCACTCGGCTGTAAAATTGGCTAACAAGGTTTGCACACTGTTAACTTGCTAACAGTTATTTGTCAAGTACCAAGTTGAGTCTTAAGGTGTTCAGCTGAAAAATTGGCTAAAAAAGTTAGCAGGCTAGCGCTAGTAATGCTGCCTGAGGCTTAGCCAATCAGTGGTCACAATATTAAACCGCAGGGTCTGATTGTTTTGGTCTCATTAAAGGCCTACTGAAATGAGATTTTCTTATTTAAACTGGGATAGCAGGTGCATTCTATGTGTCACACTTGATCATTTCGCAATATTGCCATATTTTTGCTGAAAGGATTTAGTAGAGAACATCGACGATAAAGTTCACAACTTTTGGTCGCTAATAAAAAAGCCTTGCCTGTACCGACCGGAAGTAGCAGACGATGTGTGCGTGACGTCACTGGTTGTAGGGCTCCTCACATCCTCACATTGTTTACAATCATAGCCACCAGCAGCTAGAGCTATTCGGACCAAGAAAGCGACAATTTCCCCATAAATTTGAGCGAGGATGAAAGATTTGTGGATGACGATAGTGAGAGTGAAGGACTAGAAAAAAAAAAGAAAAAAAGGCAAGGGCAGTGAGAGCGATTCAGATGTTATCAGACACATTTGCTAGGATAATTCTGGAAAATCCCTTATCTGCATATTGTGTTACTAGTGTTTTAGTGAGATTATGTGGTACCTGAAAGTCGAAGGGGTGTGGTGACCGCCAGTGTCTCCGGTGGGAGGAGGTGATAGTCCGCAGCTGCAGGAAGACGCAAGCTCCGCTCATGTCTACGGTAAGAGCCGACTTATTAGCACAATTTTCTCACCGAAACCTGCCGGTTGACATGTGGTCGGGAACCATGTTCGCTTGACCGCTCTGTTCCATAGTAAAGCTTCACCTTCGGGAATTTTAAACAAGGAAACAACCGGCTGTGTTTGTGATGCTAAAGGCGGCCGCAATACACCGCTTCCCACCGCCATCTTTCTACTTTGACTTCTCCATTATTAGTTGAACAAATTGCAAAAGATTCAGCAACACAGATGTCCAGAATACTCTGTAATTATGCGGTTAAAGCAGACTACTTGTAGCTTGGATCGGGCTGGAAAAAAATGTCCGCTACAACCGGTGACTTCAAACGCACGCGTCATCATACCGCGACATTTTCAACAGGACACTTTGCGGGAAATTTAAAATTGCAATTTAGTAAACTAAAAAGGCCGTATTGGCATGTGTTGCAATGTTAATATTTCATCATTGATATATAATCTATAGACAGTGTGGTCGCTAGTAGTGGGTTACGATAGGCCTTTAAGTAGCCAATTATACTCTGTTTTTACGGTTCATTTTTTTACGCCTGAGAATACTTCATGTATGACAAAATGACGTAGAATCTGCTGTCACTGATGACACAAAGCTATGAGGGATGTTTCTAGATAGTTTAGCATCTATCGATTGGCGTATGTTGAATTGCTTTTAGTATCTTTTAATATATAAAATGTTTCAAAGTGGCCCTCGCTGAAAACAATTTGGACACCCTTGCTCTGTGGTCTTCATCATGTGGAGATGGTTGTCAAAGTGGGCGGGGCCTAGGCGTCACCTCGAAACCAAAGGTGGTCCGTTCTGCTTCTGTGCAGTCAGACGTTTCCATGTAAACGTTGCATGTTGGATTGGAGAAGTCCACTTTGTTGTTGTGTTGGTGGGCGGGGCCTATTATCAAATGACGTCGTTGTTTCAGCTGGAGCTCCAGAGGCAGCAGCTGCTGACGGAGCGTCAGACGTTCCACATGGAGCAGCTCAAATACGCCGAGATGAAGGCCCGCCAGCAGATGGAGCAGCAGGCTGCCGTCGCCGCCCAGGCTCAGGGTCAAAGCCACACCCCCGGACCTCTCCCGGGGCAGCCAGGCATGCATCCCGGGGGCCACGGAGCCCCTCCTCCCCTCCACGGCGCCCCAACTCCTCACCTTGGAGGGCCCCTGCCTGGCGCAGCCATGCACCCTGGCTACCCTCCTATGGGCCACCACCCCATGGGTCCCCACCACGCTGGCCAGCCAGGTGAGGCGGAGCTTTGTGTTGGCCGCCCTTACACTGAAGCAAGGTCCTTACAGCTTCTTGGTGTTCTTCACAGCACCCCTCGGACCTGTACAGCCCATGCCCGGGCGCATGATGGCGGGCCCCCCCACTGCTGGACCCCAGCCTGGCGGTATGCCTCCCATGATGCCTCCACGCCACCCAGGAGCTCCCAACGGCATGTGTGCGTAGACCTTATCACAAAAATCCCCCGCCTTGTGTCCACGCGGCGTCTTAACTGTGACCTTTCACCTTCTCAGACCCGGGACCACCACCTGCACAGGCCGAAGCCGTGCCCCCGGTTCCCGTGGGTGCTCCAGTGCCCCCCAGTGGACGCGCAGCAGACAATTGAGACCAACACGCAAAGCCTATTTGTACCATCACCTAAACCAACCACACACACACACACACTCAGGGTAACACACACACCAAAAATGTTGTTCCTGCTGAGTCGGGCCTGATGGAGGCTGCAGACACTAAACACTGGACAAAATCAGAAGCTCGGTCCCGGCGAGTGTCTGCCTCGCCTTAGACTTTTACACTGAAGTGTGTGTGCAACAGGCGGGCTCCGCCTCCTCCTGAGCCGTCTTTGCCTACATTTCCTGTTTTTGACCCGACTTAAAAATGGCAGCTGGTCACCTGCAGGAACAAATAAAACACCTGCAACCCACAGACACACACACACACGGAGCAGAGGTTCACACTGGAGCTGCCATGCACTGACACTCACACACACAAACACACACACACACACACACTTATGCGGCCTTTGTTAGTGTGACTGGGACACCTTGGCTCCGCCTTTTTATAGACGCTGTAGCAACTTAAGCCCCACCCCTCCTGTGCTTTCTAACGCTGCCTACCTCGCTAGCCCCTCCCACACTTACAGTCAAAGTACAGTATGTAGACCTGTGTGTGTGTGTGCGTGTGTCATGTTACACGTCCATTTAAAGAGCTTTGCAAAGTGACCGCTAGCTAGCACTGTTAGCATCTCTGCTACCTCTCTTTCCTTGCTCGCCCGTTAGCTACCTCTTCTAGAACTTCACTCCTACGCCCCCTCTGCCTTCTAGACCTCTCTGCTTCCTGCTACCTCTGCTTCCACTTCCTGTTTCCTTCTCCTTCCACGCCCCGTCGCCACCCGGCAGGTCATGTGATGGGACCGACCGCTCCCGCATAGCATCTTTAACGACTAAATGTATTTTTAAGAGTTTCGTGTAGAGCAGGTTTTTGTGTAGCATTTAGTTGGATTTTGTACGGTCTGTTGCTACTTGGACCTTCACGCTGGACAATAAAATGTTTTTTCTACAAACTATGTCGTCAGTCACATTTAAAAATATATATATTTTAATTCATATTTTTGTTGCGTACACATAAAAATATAATGAATGAAAATACATGATATGAACCATGTGTATTAATAGCCATGTAATGCTAAATCGTATCTCTTATCAGGTTCCATTCAAAAGTAAAAGTGTTTTTTTCTGTCCCACATGACTCTATTGGCACTTTGAAGATATTCGCTGACATCCGGCCGCTAATCCGCCCACCAGCGGCAGATTGACTGTAAAGACGTTATGGAGATGTGGGATTTACTCCGTGTCACGACTAAATGCTAGCAGCTAGCCCACTTGACTACCTTATTTCCTTGAATTGCAGCGGGGGCGCTAATTAATTTAAAACCTCTTCTCACTCCTGCGCTTACCAAAGGCATGCGGTAAAAGTAAGCATGCGCTAATTATTTTTAAACCTCACTCCGGCGCTTACCAAAGGTATGCAGTAAACATTTGAGTGTGATGTAAGCTTGGACCTTAAATCCTACTGAATAGCTCTTAATCTTCTTCCCTTTATGCGATTTCAAATTACCGATATTGAAATCAGCCTCCTTTATTTTGAAAATGATGACCGGAGAAGTGTCACTCGTGACGTCACGAGTTTGACCAGGCGGTAATACTAAAAGCATGCGCTAATTATTTTGGGAAGCGAGTTTGACCCGGCAGTAATTCAAGGCAAGCGCATACTATATGCCTTGTGGCAATTCTAGGAAATACGGTACGCGCCAATCGTCGTGTTACAAAAGTCACGTGACTATAGTTCACTTCCCGGGCCGACGTGGCCGCCGCTGAATTATCTTTGAGGAGGCAGATTACATTTTTTTTTGGGACGGCGTGGCGCAGTGGGGAGATTGGCCGTGCGCAACCCGAGCGTCCCTGGTTCAATTCCCACCTAGTACCAACCTCGTCACGTCCGTTGTGTCCTGAGCAAGACACTTCACCCTTGCTCCTGATGGGTGCTGGTTGGCGCCTTGCATGGCAGCTCCCTCCATCAGTGTGTGAATGGGTAAATGTGGAAGTAGTGTCAAAGCGCTTTGAGTACCTTGAAGGTAGAAAAGCGCTATACAAGTACAACCCATTTATTTATTTATTTATATATACTTCCAATCATCTCTTCAGCCAGAAGGAGTTAATACATTGGTACAAACTACTTCTGGTGTATATGATCATGTATATTAGTATGTTAATACCAGACGTGGTTGTGTGTATTGGCAGCAAAATGGCGTTGTCGCGCTTAACTTGTTTTTGTTTTTAGCTGGATGGGCAAGGGGTGTGGTCCAGCTGCCCTTGCTTCCGCCCCAGTTGGCAAACACAAAAACAACAAACGCTCACTGACACACAAACACTGTCGTCCACGCCATGAATGTGTGTTAGTCATGTAGTTAGCGTGTAGCACTTTGCTTCACTTCTACATGTTCCAGGTCCATGATAGCAGTGTCCAAAATGCGGCCCGCCGCCTCGGCTCAAAAAAATAATGAATAAAAATAACTATGAATTAATGTGTATTGTTGACCCATTGAAGGCTCCAATTACTTCACAACAAATATTCCACTTTCAATAGTGGCACGCTGTATCGTTATAGGTGACCCATCATATCATTTCAAGTGACCCGCCATATCATCTATTCCATTAAATATTGTATATCTTCTAAATAAAGTTTTTTATGACAAAAAAGGCATGAAACAACCGGAAAAAAAAACATGAACAATAAAAACTTAAGATTGACAAATAGATCTTAAAGGCCTACTGAAATTAGACTTTCTTATTCAAACGGGGATAGCAGGTCCATTCTATGTGTCATACTTGATCATTTCGCGATATTGTCATATTTTTGCTGAAAAGATTTAGTAGAGAACATCGACGATAAAGTTTGCAGCTTTTGGTCGCTAATAAAAAAGCCTTGCCTGTACCAGAAGTAGCAGACGATGTGCGTGTGAGGTCACGGGTTGTAGAGCTCCTCTCATCCTCACATTGTTTATAATCATAGCCTCCAGCAGCAAGAGCTATTCGGACCGAGAAAGCGACAATTTCCCCATTAATTTGAGCGAGGATGAAAGATTCGTGGATGAGGAAAGTTAGAGTGAGGCACTAGAAAAAAGAAAAAGCGGCAGTGGTAGCGTTTCAGATGTAATTAGACACATTTACTAGGATAATTCTGGAAAATCCCTCTTCTGCTTATTGTTTTGATAGTGTTTTAGTGATTCTAAAGTCATACCTGAAAGTCGGGTGGCTGCGGGGAACGCCAGTGTCTCAGAAGTCAATGGAGGAGCCAAGATCACAGATGCCTTTTTGACAGCTACAGGAGAAGGTCCCATAATCCACTGAAGTCTCGGGTAAGAGCTGACTTAATATCACAATTTTCCCATCCAAAAACTTGCTGGTTGACGTAGAGAAACATGTTCGCTTGACCGCTCTGTGTTAAAGCTTCACAACAAAAAAACACCGGCTTTGTCTCGGTGCTAAAGACAGCTGCAATCCACCGCTTTTCACCAACTGCATTCTTCTTTATAGTCTCCGTTATTAATTGAACAAATTTAAAAAGATTCAGCAACACAGATGTCCAAATTACTGTGTAATTATGCGATGAAAAGAGACGACTTTTAGCCGTAAGTGGTGCTGGGCTAATGTGTCCACTACACACAGTAAGTAAACATAAAAAAGAAAATTTTTAAATGTTTGATTACCCACCGAAAAACACAAATGATGTGGCATGCCAAATAAAATGATGTGATGTCGCCTGTTACTTAACAAAGCGGTTTGCCTAATTAAAAATGCCCATCCATCGATTTTCTACCGCTTATTCCCTTTTTTTGGGGTCGCGGGGGGCGCTGGCGCCTATCTCAGCTACAATCGGGCGGAAGGCGGGGTGTACCCTGGACAAATTAAAAATGGGTCATGTTAAATGAGACAGTGGGTCACTTTAATGATGTCTCCTCTCACATTAAACAATACGGCAAACCACGATAAATTGTGGTGGGCCAATTTAAATAATTCGGCCCGTAACATTAAATGATGCGATGCGACAAGCCACATTAAATGACGTGACTGGCCATTTTAAAGTATGCGGTGGGCCACATTAAATGATGTGATAGGACATTAAATGGGCGGGTCAATTTAAATTATTTGCTGGGTCACCTTAAGTCGTATTGTGGCCTACCTTAAATGATATGGCATGTCGTGTTAAATTATGTAGCAATCAACCTTAAATGACGTCGTGGGCTACTTTAAATGACATGGCAGGTTACTTTAAATTCTGTGGCGGGCCATTTAATTGGTGGGTCATTTTAAAAAATGTGGCCTGTCATGTTAAATGATTTGGAAAGCCACAATAAATGATGTGGTGGGTCACCTACGGCGTGCCTGCTTAAATTATGTGGCCTGTCACGTTAAATGACGAGACGGGCTATTTTAAATTATGCGGCTGGCGACTTTAAATTATGTGGTGGGTCACCTTAAATCGTACAGTGGCCTACCTTAAATGATATGGCATGTCGTGTTAAATTATGTGGCAATCAACCTTAAATGACATCGTGGGCCACTTTAAATGAGATGGCAGGTTACTTTAAATTCTGTGCCGGGGCCTTTAATTGATACGGTGGGCCATTTTAAAAAATGTGGCCTGTCATGTTAAATGATTTGGAAAGCCACAATAAATGATGTGGTGGGTCACCTACGGCGTGCCTGCTTAAATTATGCGGCCTGTCACGTTAAATGACGAGACGGGCTATTTTAAATTATGCGGCTGGCGACTTTAAATTATGTGGTGGGTCACCTTAAGTCGTACAGTGGCCTACCTTAAATGATATGGATTGTCGTGTTAAATTATGTGGCAATCAACCTTAAATGACATCGTGGGCCATTTTAAATGAGATGGCAGGTTACTTTAAATTCTGTGGGGGGCCAATTTAAAAAATTGGTCCGTAACATTAAATGATGCGATGCGACAAGCCACCTTAAATGATGTGACTGGCCATTTTAAAGTACGTGGTGGGCCACATTAAATGATGTGATAGGACATTAAATGGGCGGGTCAATTTAAATTATTTGGTGGGTCACCTTAAGTCGTACTGTGGCCTACCTTAAATGATATGGCATGTCGTGTTAAATTATGTAGCAATCAACCTTAAATGACGTCGTGGGCCACGTTAAATGATATGGCAGGTTACTTTAAATTCTGTGGCGGGCCATTTAATTGGTGGGCCATTTAAAAAATATGGTCGTCACGTTAAATGATTTGGAAAGCCACAATAAATGACGTGGTGGGTCACCTACGGCGTGCCTGCTTAAATTATGCGGCCTGTCACGTTAAATGACGAGACGGGCTATTTTGAATTATGCGGCTGGCGACTTTAAATTATGTGGTGGGTCACCTTAAGTCGTACAGTGGCCTACCTTAAATGATATGGCATGTCGTGTTAAATTATGTGGCAATCAACCTTAAATGACATCGTGGGCCACTTTAAATGAGATGGCAGGTTACTTTAAATTCTGTGGCGGGCCATTTAATTGATACGGTGGGCCATTTTAGAAAAAGTGGCCTGTCATGTTAAATGATTTGGAAAGCCACATTACATGATATGGTGGGTCACCTATGGCGTGCCTGCTTAAATGATGTGGCCTGTCACGTTAAATGACGAGACGGGCTATTTTAAATTATGCGGCTGGCGACTTTAAATTAGGTGGTGGGTCACCTTAAGTCGTACAGTGACCTACCTTAAATGATATGGATTGTCGTGTTAAATTATGTGGCAATCAACCTTAAATGACATCGTGGGCCACTTTAAATGAAATGACAGGTTACTTTAAATTCTGTGGCGGGCCATTTAATTGATACGTTGGGCCAGTCTAAAAAATCTGGCCTGTCACGTTAAATGATTTGGAAAGCCACAATAAATGATTTGCTGGGCCACATTAAATGATATGGTGGGTCACCTACGGCGTGCCTGCTTAAATGAAGTGGCCTGTCACGTTAAATGACGAGACGGGCTATTTTAAATTATGTGGCGGGTCATTTTAAATTCAGCGACGGGGCAAATTAATTGAGAAGGTGGTCCGCTTGAAATTGTTTGGCCTGTCACATTAATTGATGCAGCAAGCCACTTTAAATGATGTGCTGGACCACCTTAAAGGAGATGGGCCATTTAAAATTATGTGGCGGGCCGTATTAAAATTATGTCAGATCTGGCCCCCCGCCCCTTGAGTTTTACACGTTCTAGACACTTAAGCGTTGAAAGTAAAAAAAAAAAATTAAAAAAAATCTAATGGCGGGCCACTTTTAAATTATGTCAGATTTGGCCCCCGGCCCTTGAGTTTGACACGTGTTCTAGACACTTAAGCGTTGAAAGTAAAAAAAAAATAAAAAACACTCTACTTTTGCGAGTGGGGCCTTTTGGCACCCCTAAGAATTTTAGTGGGATTTTTTATTAACTATCATTGCTGAAAAAAAATAATAATAATGAATCAAAATAAAAAGTTATGAATTATTGACCAATTTAAGACTCCAATTATTTTACATGAAATATTCCACTTAGAAATTTTGGGGGGGGGAAAGTATTGCATATTGTATGTAATTGCCATAAAAAACAGGGTTTGGACAAAAAGGGCATATAAAGAATGTACTTGATTGTCAGTAGACCGGAAGTTGATCTAGTTCAGTGGTTCTCAAACGGGGGTCCGCGTACCCCTGGGGGTACTTGAAGGTATGCCAAGGGGTACGTGAGATTTTTAAAAAATATTCTAAAAATAGCATCAATTCAAAAATCCTTTATAAATATATTTATTGAATAATACTTCAACACAATATGAATGTAAGTTCATAAACTATGAAAAGAAATACAACAATGCAATATTCAGTGTTGACAGCCAGATTTTTTGTGGACATGTTCCATAAATATTGATGTTAAAGATTTCTTTTTTTGTGAAGAAATGTTTAGAATTAACTTGATGAATCCAGATGGATCTCTATTACAATCCCCAAAGAGGGCACTTTAAGTTGATGATTACTTCTATGTGTAGAAATCTTTATTTATAATTGAATCACTTGTTTATTTTTCAACAGATTTGTAGTTATTTTTATATGTTTTTTTTCCAAATAGTTCCAGAAAGACCACTACAAATGAGCAATATTTTGCACTGTTATACAATTTAATAAATCAGAAACTGATGACATAGTGCTGTATTTCACTTATTTATCTCTTTTTTTCAACCAAAAATGCTTTGCTCTGATTAAGGGGTACTTGAATTAAAAAAAATGTTCACAGGGGGTACATCACTGAAAAAAAGGTTGAGAACCACTGATCTAGACGTTTAAGTGTTGAAGAAAAATATTTAAAAAAATAATAATATCTGACGTATTTTTAACATTTTTAGCCTTGAGACTCTCTCAGGTCCCTGGGACCAAACTTGAGAAGTAAAAAAAAAAAAAAAGCACCGTATTTCCTTGAATTGCCGCAGGGCATATAGTATGCGCCTGACTTGAATTACTGCCGGGTCAAACTCGCTTCGCAAAATAATTAGCGCATGCTTAGTATTACCGCCTGGTCAAACTCGTGATGTCAGGAGTGACACTTCCTCTGTCATCATTTTCAAAATAGAGGAGGCTGATTTCAATACCGGTAATTTGAAATCGCATAAAGCAGGGGTGTCAAAGTCAAATACAGAGTGGGCCAAAATTTAAAACTGAACAAAGCCGCGGGCCAAGGTTGAACAAGTTAACCTTTTAATAGGGACCCAAACAAGTTTTGCATCAAATATTGAACAAGCAAGGCTTATATAACTTAAGTGACATGCAAAATCCAGTTTCAAATAATAATAATTAAAAAAATATCAATGGCATATCAAATACAATTTAAATAAAAATGTAATGCCTTTTTTTCTATTTGCAATCTTCTGAGGTAAATATCAATTTTTTTCCACAGGCTAATAATACATTTGAAAATAAAATAATAATGAATGAACCAAACAAAGACATGCACCTGGGGATAGGTTGATTGGCAACACTAAATTGGCCCTAGTGTGTGAATGTGAGTGTGAATGTTGTCTGTCTATCTGTGTTGGCCCTGCGATGAGGTGGCGACTTGTCCAGGGTGTACCCTGCCTCCCGCCCATTTGTAGCTGAGATAGGCGCCAGCGACCCCAAAATGGATGGATGGATGAACCAAACATTCAAGCCTTGAAGTAGCAAGAGAAAATGCATGAATAAAACGTTAATTATTACTCAGTTTGCTGGAAGTTTCCCGGAAGAGTTAGTGCTGCAAGGGGTTCCGAGTATTTGTTCTGTTGTGTTACGGTGCGCATGTTAACCCAAACTGTGTTTGTCATTCTTGTTTGGTGTGGGTTCACAGTGTGGGGCATATTTGTAACAGTGCTAAAGTTGTTTATACAGCCACCCTCAGTGTGACCTGTTTGGCTATTGAACAAGTATGCATTGCATTCACTTGTGTGTGTGTGTAAAAGCCACAAATATTATGTGACACGCTGTTAGCGGACGTGACGACAGGTTGTAGAGAACGCTAAAGGCAGTGCCTTAAATGCACGCCCCCAATATAGTTGTCCAGGTGAAAATTGGTAGAAATTCGGGAGAATGGTTGCCCCGGGAGATTTTCGGGAGGGGCACTGAACTTCGGGAGTCTACCGGGAAAATTAGGAGGGTTGGCAAGTATGAGTATTAGCGGTGAATGTGGTGTTACAGCGGCACCGACGCTGTATAACACCGGCGGGCCAGATCTAATGCTAAATTGATATTGCCTCAAGGGCCAAATTCAATTACACGGCGGGCCGGAGTTTGACACCCATGGCATAAAGGGAAGAGGATTAAGAGCCATTCAGTAGGATTTAAGGTCCAAGCTTACATCACACTCAAATTTTTACTGCATTCCTTTGGTAAGTGCCGCAGTGAGAAGAGGTTTTAAAAAAATTAGCGCATGCTTACTTTTACCACATGCCTTTGGTAAGCGCAGGAGTGAGAAGAGGTTTTAAATTAATCAGCGCCCCGGCGGCAATTCAAGGAAATACGGTAAAATATTTTATTGGTTTTGAAAATGAAAAATATCAAAATGCCCCCCACCTCATGCTTTCATTTTTATAGTTTGCGGCCTTCGTGGAATGCCATCCATCCTTTTACTACCGCTTGTCCCCTTCGGGGTCGCGGCGGGTGCTGATGTTCCCGCTGGTCCACGCCACGCCCCCTTGTTTGCGGATGACGTCACGTGACGAAGACGGACAAGTTGGTGAAAGTTGTAGATGATGATAATGAAGTGAAAGGAAGAAATGTTTGGTAAGTTTTTAAATATGATGATGATGATGATGATGAATGTATGAAAGGAGGGGGGCGGGGGAAGAGGGGACAGGACCCCCCCCCCCCCCCCCTCCTTCCTCGCTCCTCCTCCTCCCTCCCAGAATCGGAGCATCCTGCTATTTCTTTCTCTTTCGCTCTTTCCGTCTCTTTGATTCACTCCAGTCCGAAGTGAGCCGACGCTGGGACCGAACCCGAACCCCCCACCCCCGAAAGGTCCCGGACGCACCGGCGCGCGCCTGCAGGAGGCGATGGAGCCGTGAGCCGAACCCGAGCCGAAGCGAGACGAGCCCGAGCAGCCGAG